>NC_084978.1:14797581-14862581 GCF_963691925.1 Scomber scombrus
CAGAGGAGGGAGCAAAACGAGACTTTGAGAGAGAAAGAGGGAGAGCGCTGCTGGAGAGGAGGAGGAGGAGGTGGGGTGGGGAGGATAGCAGAGGAGATGAGAGAGAAAGAGAGAAAGAAGAGGGGAGATGCAGTCATGAGAGGGAAAAAGAAACAAGGGAAGTGGTAGGAGAGGCGCACACTTGACACACAGAGTGAAGGTGTTATGCATAAAATATGGTACGAATAATGAAAATGCTGCCGGCTTCATTTTAAACACAGGAGCTATTAATTAAAACAGTCAGACCTCACACTGTAGGCTACAGAGACAGCACAGAGATTTTTATGCATAAACGGTAAATAAAGTATATTATCTCTCATGGGGCTCTCTGAGGACCGGGGCCTTGGGTGCTGACAATATATTCATAACACATAACACTTTGAGCACGAGTCCAGCTTCTTGACTCGCTCCCTTCACCTTCAATTAGGATTAGACAAAATATGCAGGTTTAACGAAGAGCGTTCATGTTCTATGACTGGAGCTGCTGCGAACCAAAATTCCTCGTCTTTCAATTAAAATTTGACCGTTTTAACAGTAAACAGAAACCCAGATTTAAAGTGATTCACTGTCCACCCTTCAGCGTCTAATTCTTGGCAGGACAGAAAAGCCTCTGTAAAAGCAATTAGACGATGGGACACTGAAAAGCCAGCGAAACCCTCACAGATGAAAGCTTTTTAGGTGGGTTGGCAGTTCCTTAAGGCAGGGTGAGGCAGGTTTCATTGCAGGTTTTTTATTTATTTAATTTTTTTACACAGACTGACACTCCTGAAGCTGTGAGTAAAATCCTCCCACACCACGCTGGCATGATTTCACTGCTTAGCCATCTGCGATTTAAAAATAAAACGTATAAAATAAAAACATATTCAGGAGCCGTGGTGAGAGCAGAGCCTCCGTATCACATCAGCAGTGGACGATGTGACCTGGTCGATGTCTGAGTGAAAAACAAACTGTTAATATTGGCCTGTTATATCAAGCTAACACTGTTTTCAACTGTACAACATCAGCTGAATTTATCTTTAATCTTAAAAAAAGAAGAAGAAAAAAAACACACACCCATCTGCCTGCAATATTATATGCCAGGCAATGCTATGATATACCCCAACTCTCAGCAAAACACACATATTGACACACGGCCCGGCGTGCATACACGTTGTCTCATGACAGTATGTGGATAAATAATCCCATTAAATATGATTGAAGGTTTTTCCGGCTCAAAGCATTTACACTCTCTCTCTCTCTCACTTTCTCTCTATGTGTCCTGCTCAGAATGAGGTACGCACGGGAAGTACGTACAGAGAGGCAATTTACGGGCCGGACCCCCCCTCCCCGCTTCCTAAACACACACACACACACACTTAGACCCACACACACACAGCAGTGCACCAGAAGGCACTCTTAGATAGGTCACAATAACTCTCGCTAGGTTGAACTTGGCACTTAATGCCATCGGAGCACAATCCCTGGAGTCCCTTGAGGGGTGTGTTTCTGTGTGTGTGTGTGTGTGCCCGTGCGCACGATTTTGTGTGCGTGATTGTGACGGCAGACAAAACAAGTAATTCTAAATCCATAAGATGTGAGGTACGTGTGGCCTCCTGGTGGCAGGCTAAGGCACGATACTGAAGGGTCAAATCCAGCTGAGAGGCTTTGTTACCTTTCACCCACCACCACCTTATCTCTCTCTCTCTCTCTCTCTCTCTCTCTCTCTCTCTCTCTCTCTCTCTCTCTCTTACTATTATTTCCTGTCACTCTCCATTTCATCATTATCTGGGGAAGAAAAAAAAAGATTCCTACAGGAGCTCAACTTCTTTTTTAAAGAAGAAAAATAAATTCGGTGTGAAAAGTAAAGGAACTAAAACTCGATGCGTCTCCTGTCAGTTTGTCAGTCACGAGTCGCTCTGTTTTTCGCTATGTTTACCTTTGTTCCTCATTATAAAGAAACAATGAGCACACTCCAGAAAAAGGCGACGGGGTAATTATCAAAGCTTATTCAAGCAGAGAGTCAAGCCTGATTTCTGCATACCTGAGTGATCTATTGGAATTCAATACATGAGGTCAAACACATATTCCTGCCAGTCGCCCTCACCATCTAGCAACATCTTGCCGTGATTTGAGTGTAGTACGGTCTGAATGGTCTAAACACTGTTCTATAGCTGGCTTTTGGACTTGTTTACTGCATTCTTTGATCATCTCCAATAGCATAGAAGTGTTTGCTTTTAACTCTTCGTTGCCGTGGAGTTTCCATTTGCTCCACTTAATTTTGGTCGAAATGTAGAGATTTTCCGCAAAAACCTGAAATTATTATACTTAATTGCTGTGGGATTTAGCGTAAAGATACAAAACTGATGTTTTTCTTTCAGTTTTTAAGAAAGTTGGGTCTTAAAGTTCTTAGTTGCTGTAGTGGTTGTGTTGTACTGGATGTGAAGACATACATTCAACAAGAAGAAACTACAAAAAGACGGCTGAACTCAGAGAAGCTCTCACATATGTGGTCAGCCAAACTAAAGAACAAAGAAGGAGCTTTGCATCATTCACCAATGAATATGTTAAAGGTGAAAATTAGAAACTGCTATTTAAATTTACTTTTTAACAGAAATACATTACATTCAAACACCCACTATGGGCTAAGTCAGGAAAACATTGCCAGCAAAGGCGCACAGTTGGTGCAAATCTAATCTCTGTTTTTGAAACACAAGTTTCAAATGAATTACATGCACCACATGTCATTGCAGTAATTTTTGCTGCAGGCGATGCACTCAGACAGCTGCAACAGATGTGAACTGTGGTGCAACTGATACAAAGTTGAAAAATGAAGACAATCTGGGGCCATTATAAACTAGATCTGTCTGATGTGAGGAGCTCATGGAGCTCTCATCAGAGATGGATGTCATTGGGTTTGTATTATTCTGCAAATTGTATACAGCTCTAAATTATTGAGAAAAAGATAGAGCAATATACTGAACACAAAATAAAAAATCCATGTTGAGAAATAAGATGATGAATGTCTCTTTATTTCCAATATAATCAGTTACCTCTGGCCATTGGTGCTTGATTTATTCATTAATACTTTCATACCTGTCCCTGTACATTCATTTTCTGAGCCTTTGATCCAAGAAGGATCTAAAAGAATCACTCTTTGCCTCAAATGAACTCTTCATCTGGAAGATCACATCTCTTGACTCTGCTTTGGGTTTATTTTCTTTTAGAATCTATTTTGACGCAGTAACACCGTTTGTCAAAATGTCAAAATGTTGTAATTATCTTTCATTAACCTGCAATATATAAGATTAATGACAGTGTCTGCTGAAGGGAAACGATTCACCTGCAGAGGTCGCAGCCTCGGTCCTTTTACATGAATGTCACAGTGGAGCAAGATGTTTGTAACTGACTGCTGATAAACAAACCTTGAACTGAAAAGTTTGTGAGCACACCATGTTAGTGTAAGTGTGTAAAATACAGTTTACCCACATTTCTCTTCTTGTACCAGAGATTACCATTCTCACAAAAGAATTTCACCCAAACTATCTAGGCTGCAATCCTTAAAATCTTAAATTGCATGGTTTCTCTTTCTCCTTGCTATGTTTTAAAAAATATATAAATTATATATCACTTTTTCACTCTATTCTGTACTACAGTCTCTTTCTGAGTATGTGAGAATCATCTCCATTTTAAAGGAAAATAGTGTGGGTAATTTCTGTTTCTACTGTTATTCAGCTCGTTTTTAATCAAAGATGCCAGTATTTCTGGAGGCGCCTGTAGCTGGTTTAAAGCTAGGTAAGCGAACAGTGTAGACGCTCTGAAGTCATCATGCTGCTCAAATAAAAGCTCATCTCTGAACTTCTCTCTGCACGACTTCTATTCTCTCTGACCTGCCTGCGTCTCCCACACTATTCCTCTGCTCCGACAAATCTACTGACACACACACACACAAACACACACACACACACACACACACACACACACACACACACACACACACACACACACACACACACACACACACACACACACACACACACACACACACACACACACACACACTCAGACATAAAGCCATATAACACAGTTCAATATAACACTAATGCAACACAATATAACCTAATGCACAGCCATTGTGTTTGTGTTTGTGTGTCAGAAAGCCTCCTAAATTTTAAAACCTTCCCTTCTGTAATGCATCTCTCTAATGTTCTTATCTGGCATCTACTGTGGGATATATTTATTTCAGGTTTTTCTGGGGATTCGTATTTATTGTGTCTTTGTGGGACAGACTCAGCCAAAACATGGCATAACCTCAGTTATATAAAAGCACAGTTTGTTTCAGTGCCATGCTGCCTCCTACAAGGGCCCAACGAAATCCCTTTACATTTTTCCAGATTCTGTTATAATTTTTTTCTCTCCAAATTACGTGTTTTCTGTCCTAATTTTGTACATTTTGTTGTTAGAAAGAGGGTCTAAATAATTAAAATTTCAATAAGGCAGTATTCATAGTTTAATTATATATTAAATTAAACATATCAGTGAATTTGCAATGATGCAACACATC
The DNA here is from genome assembly GCF_963691925.1 of Scomber scombrus. Taxonomy (NCBI): domain Eukaryota; kingdom Metazoa; phylum Chordata; class Actinopteri; order Scombriformes; family Scombridae; genus Scomber; species Scomber scombrus. The sequence continues at coordinate 14,802,161 of NC_084978.1, forward strand.
ATTGCATTATTTTTTAATCAAAGAAAATGCTTCAGTGTACAGTACACTCAGATATTAGCATAAAGAAGTGAAACACACATTAAGGCACCTGAAGTAATGCTTCATATTTTTATGAGTGAACATACTGTACGCCATAAAAAATTAATAATTACAAACTACCATTGGTAAACGAAGTTCATAGTGAAGAGATTTAAACAGTGATTTTTTTGTTTTCCCAAAGTCAGAGTGAAGAAACCAGCTGTTGGGATGGGTATTGTTAGGGTTTTAACTTTATCTTATTGGACCCTTATCAGTCTGGATCATACTCTTACTGGTTCTTTTTCATTACTAAATTGTTTTTTCACTAAAGTTCTGAAAAGGATTAAAATATAAATTAATTTAAATAAAACTAAATACTGTTTCAAGAGCAGCAAAGTCACTATATTAACTCAGTAATATCTCACTGGAAACCAAAAATAAATAATATTCCTGACATCAGACGTCAGTCAGTATCAGTCCTTCCTCCTGTCCTCTGTCCTCCACCCCGGCTTCTGGTGGGGGGAGGAGGGGCTTGTTTGTGGGGGAGCTGAGTTTGCAAGAATTTTCCATATTTGAAGGATTGTGACAAACTAAGATAAACAGTTTGGCTACACACAGACAGCTTGCATTTGTATTTCTTCATAACAATTCTCTAAAGACCAATTAGGTGAAAATATCGCTTTTCTACGTGTATAGAAATGTTGAACAGGTGTTCTGATAAATAGTTGAACAGGTGTTTAAATAAATGACTCTTATTAGCTTTTTAGTTGTTAAGCTTTTATTGCACTTTCACTAATGAGCGTAGTTGTCCTCGACTCGAGTAAAAACTTTCACTTCACCTGGTTTGCTGTCTCCACCTGTGTGTGTGTGTGTGTGTGTGTGTGTGTGTGTGTGTGTGTGTGTGTGTGTGTGTGTGTGTGTGTGTGTGTGTGTGTGTGTGTGTGTGTGTGTGTGTGAGTGCGTCTGTGCATGTGTGTGTGTGTGTGTGTGTGTGTGTGTGTGTGTGTGTGTGTGGAGGAGCTGAGCCCACCCTCTGTGAAACACCAACACAGACAGCAGAGGACAGAAGCAGCATGCCCGTAAATTACACCAAAACACTGAGGAGACTCAGCATAGTTTTTTTTCTGTTCATTTGACTCAGGCCCTATGAAAAAACTTTGTTACTGCACCTGAGTCTTGTAAAGAAAGGGAAACCACTGATGTTTATAAATTGCATCTGCATTTTGGCATATTCCGCATTTTACAGTTGATTATATTTTTGATTTCTTTTTAAGTTTTGCGATTCTGTTTTCCACAACTCAGACAGATTGGGCCTCACATCAGCCATGAACTGAAACAATCACCGGGTGTATGTACAGTCCATTTTGAAATGTTGTCTGACTTTATCTGTTGGTCTTCTTTTCTTAAACTTTAAAGATTGTTTGCTTTTTCAAACAAAAACACAAAAAGGAAAAGTGAATTTACTCTTAGAATAAAATATTGATATATCTTTTTTTCTGCAGGCCAGCAGATGTAATGTTTTAGTAGACTTTTCTTTATTCTTTCTGGTCTGAGACAACTGCCTTACCCCGTTTACGCCTGGCATTAAAATGTGATCTGTGTTTGACTGTCCTGTCTGGTTAACAAAAAAACAAAAACAGTGAGGGTGTAACTGCACACTGAACTCATGGGGATCAGGAAGGGGCCAGACCACATCTGGTATTTCAGCCAGCTATTAATGTGATTTGTGTCACATCATCAGCAACCACACGTCAAACCATTACTCAGTGCCAGTAATGGCCAAAAACTAACAATTATTTAATTATCGATTCATCTGCCCATTATTTTTGATTCTATTAATAGTTTGGTCAATAAAACATCATGAAATACAGTGAAATTCCAATTAAGTAAATCTTCAGGTGGCGTCTTCAAATTTCTTGTTCTGTCTGACCGATTTACTAAAATTTGAGTTTCTCACATTTGAGAGTGTTCATGTGTCAATTTTGCTTAAAAAATCTCTCAACTTTAACAATCAAAACAGTTGCTGCTTAACTTTCTTTTGATTATCTAAGTAATTAATCCTAATCTATCAACTGTACAGGGAATAGAGCTGAGATATATTTTTATAGTTTTGAACAATGTAAACATTATCTATGAATATATTATTTCTGGCATGAAAGAAAAAACAATCAGATAGTTCAAACTGAATTTTTTTTTTAAAAGTTGCTCTGATGATAATGACTACAAATTTGTTCTTTATCACTTTGACTTAACATCTAAATGATTTTTGTGATCTACTAGAATGTGTGATGAGTGAGAAAAATGTGCCTTAATCCTCAGTAAATTGTCCTGGGTGCTGTCTCGGTCTGAGTCTCTGTAAAGCTGTTCAGGACGTCGTTATGAAGTCATTGTTCCGGGGGCGGGTTAAACTAAATCTGGTGCCGTGTTTCCCACACGCAGACTCTGATAGGGTGGGGTGCCTGGAAACTCTAACACAGGTATATTTGGAGACTCATATATATATAGCAGAAAGTTCCCTCCTACTCCTGTTCTGTTGGTTTGTTCTGCTTTTAGAAGACGGGACTGAACACTTTTTTTGTGCCAGAGTCACCGACTACCATCACGTATACTTGTTCATGCATTTTGGTTTATTATTGAGCTTTGTGTACGATGTGTCTTTCATTTATTTCTTGATGTATGCCACGAACGTGAAGATGACAAGACAATTTCCTCTCCTGCTGATCAATAAAGAACAATCTGATCTGGTTCAATTCATCTGACTGTTCAGCAGACTTAAACACCTGCCTTCCTGTGAAACTACTTTTTAGTTGAAAGGTGACGATTCAGTCGGGTCAGAATTATAACTGGGTATTGATTTGGATGGGCACTGATTCTAATAATTGAATCATTAATAAAAGGAAATCTTAACGGCATGCCAAAGTCAACCAGCATTGATATGCTCAGTAACAGCCCAGTCTTGGTTTCATACTGTTCAATTATTTACATTTTGCACTGAAACATTAATGATGAATGTCATGGCTTTAGGCATGAAAGCAAAGCTGAGGACAGTGTTTGAAAAAGATGTAAATCAATCTGTAGAAAGCTAATGGGTGCAAGCTACAGTGTGAATTAAAAATAATTTTGAGGTGTGACTTTTGGACCAGCTCGAATGCCTGTCCGTCACCGTTACACCTGTGTCGGAGTTTCCCCATTTGCTGCTGCTCTTTCAAAGTTAACTGGTGCAAAGTTTCTATTACATCATCAGGGGGCGTAAACAGCACTTCCACAGTCAAGTCCGCAGGCACTCAGCCTCTCAGCGGGACACGGCAGCCCCGAGCACAGATCACTGTCTGAGACTCAAAGTGAGCAAAGCCCCAAAATAAGTTTTAAAAACACACATTTACCGACTTAAGCATTGACACTGAGAACACCAACGTGCAGGAGTTCCGCAGACACAGTTGTGTTTCACGTGCAATAGTAAACAGGATGCTGTAGGACTGTTAAAATTTCACTTTATTGAATTTCATTCAATTTAGTTTACCAAAATGTGCTCAGTTTATCCAAATAACTCCTATTTGTTTCATGACATTAACGTGAGAAGCACTTCCATGTTCATAGTTGGAGCTATATCAAAGCTATATCACAACATGTAACATTTGAAATAGAACAACCCCTCTACAACACCTTATACACCAATATCTGCTGTAATGTATTTAAAGTAATTTTAATGTTTTCATTTCTAATGTGGACAGCGTCACGAATTACAAATACTTTATGAAAAATGATATAAAAATAAATACATTTAAACTTACATAAAATCAAACATCTTACAAATGCTGGTGATGTCTGATGGTAACCAGGGGACATACAAATTAAAACCCCTCTAGTAATTATATATATATATATATATATATATATATATATATATATATATATATATATATATATATATATATATATATATATACACAGTACCTCTACATGACATCACTCATCGCTAAACTGAACAAAATTCCACCAGGGATAGATCTACATAGTTTTGACTCCTGGAGTCATACTGGAAGAGTTTTACAGGGCTTTTATAGGGCTGCTGCTAATGATTATTTTTTATCATCAATTAATTTGTTGACTTTTTTCTCGATTAATCTATTAGCTGTTTAGACTATAAAATATCTGAAAATGGTAAGAAAAAAAATCAATTGGTCAGTGTTTCCCAAAGCCAAAGATGATGTCCTCTGTGTCTTGTTTTGTCCACAGCAGCCCAAATATATAATATATTAACAATCAAACATTCAGTTTACTGTAATAAAAGACTAAAGAAACCAGAAAATACTCAGATTTAAGAAACTTGAACCAGAATTTTAAATTATTATTTTTTTACTCAAAAAATTAATTAATGATCAAAACAGGTGGCGATAAATTTAATAGTTGGCAACTAATCAATCAATCAATCAATCAACTAATCATTGTAGCTCCATTGTGAACCGAAAGCGTTATCATCTGACTGCTGACAATTTCTCTGAAGCTCTACACAGTGTTTTAGCATCTTTCAGCTCATTGCTTTGGTATCCCCACAACATTACTGTTTTGTTTCACTCTCACCACTCTCATCTACACATGTCCAGCTTTCAATAAGGAAAGCTAAAAAAAAACAAAACCCACTTTACGCTAACTGCCCAGCAGCAAAGAGCAGACGGACAAAGTTAACGACTAGCTGATGAACACAGTGTAGCATCTAGCAGCTAAGGAGCCAGATATTTCTCTCAGGAGTTGGTGGAGACCAAAACAGAGCTGAAAGTAGAGTGAACATTAAACTAATGTTGCTGCGTCTCTGTGTGGTGTAAAATCAGCTACTGTTTGCTGTCACCTTCACAACAACAACTTCATAAAGTGTTGATATGTCAGTATTGTGTTTATAGCTTGTTGCACTGCAGCTAAGTGACAACTCATTCCACTTTTTACTGGTCCAGTCTAACATAACAGCATACAATTTAACAGTTTCTTTGGAAAATTGTCCTCTATTTAGCAGGATGTAATAACTTAATTATTGGCAGAAGATCTGGCTCTTGAATCAGATTTTAATATTATGGTAATTCACTGCAAGACACCTTTTGTTAGCACCTTTTGTTATGATTTTGGCCTCATATCCCATCAGCAACCTGACTGCACAGCTAAGTTAACAATACTGACACAAGATAACTAAAAGCTGCTTTAAAGACAAGATGAATCTGTCAGGAATAATTATTTGTGTACGGTTAAGGAGCACATACTTATAATCCTGGTCCACAAAAATGTTAACCGCCAATACAAGTCATCATTAGCATATCTTAAGCTGTTAAAAGCAAACAGAGGACTCTCACTTAGTCAGCTGAGACACACATGTTGAAGATTTCTAAATAGCCAAGTTCAACTCAGAGGTGATGAATGACGCCTGTAACAGATTTCAGGAAATGAAAAATACAGCTATTCAGGAACAGGCACGTCTGTTTGACTGAGAACGCCCACCTCTGTCTCCAGGATTTATTTTTTAATTTTGTTTGGCAATTTTGACAATCTCTTAGGTGCCTATTGTGTCCCCCTCCCCTCCCCTCCCCTCCTCCTCCTCCTCCCAAACCCTTTTGGTTTATTATGTTTCAAATGGAGAGTTATATAAGCAGCGCTCTTCTCCTGCTGTTGGATGGGTGAATAAGAGGAGATCAAAAGGCAGGCGATAGAGAAAGACTGTCTGCTGCCTTCTCCTCTTCTTTATTCTCACCACATTCTGCCAATGTGCAGTTCCCTCTAACTGCATGACTTGCCCTGGATTCTCTCTTTCTCTCTCCCTCTGTAGGACATTACACTTTAATCTCATGTCCTGTGCTGCTCTCTCTCTCGCTCTCTCTCTCTTTTCACTTGGTCGCTTTGCCTCTCAGTCTCTTCCCTTGTTCACTGTCCATCACTCCATCCATCCATCCCTGCCTTTCTTCTTTAATCCCATGTTCTGTACGGCTTTGGCCCAGAGAATCTCGTTCTAATCTGCTGTCTCAATATGGCCTGGTATGACTGCTAATCCTGGGCTTCTATATTACGAGTGTGTGTGTGTGTGTGTGTGTGTGTGTGTGTCTGTGTGTCTGTGTGTGTGTGCGTGCAGATGTATGTTTGTGTTTACATCCAAGTGAGAGATGTAAGGCAGTTCTGCTGAGATGACTTGGATGACGCAACATTTTGTTTGTGTGTTGTTAGTCTAGTTGGTTATAAAGTGAGGAGGAGGGGGGTGCAGACATTGTCATCTAAGAAGGGCATGTCCATTGGGAGACAGTCAGTCGTGGACTCTCTGACAAACTCACCACAGGCAATTATACACATAGCCTATGAAACAGACACACACACACACACACACACACACACACACACACACACAGCTCACATGAGGGATGCAGGGAGGAGGGATGGGAGAGATGAGAGAAAACATGCAAGTGGGAATTCTATCTCTTTACAAAGTATAATCTCTCACTTTAATCTGCCTCTGCCTGTAACTCTCTGAAACCCTGCTGTTTAAATCTCTCTTTTTTCAAACCTTTTTTTTTCTTGTGATCCATTTCACTGTGTAAAATCCGGTCCAGCAGGTAGCCATGTTAGCATCCACACAACACCACCATGAGAAATAAAACAGCTTCACAATCCAGCTTCTTTAACCTGAATTTAACCCTCAGTCATCAACCCCAAACGGATCCTACCTTTATTATCCATTTTCTGCCTTTCTCTCTCTCTCTCTGTGTGTATGTCTCTCTCCTGCTTGCGTCCCCCTCAACTCATCCTTGTCAAATGATCCTCTCAAGTTAATACGGATCTCTGCGGGTCCGTTAAGTCCCGGTCAGCAGCCTCTTCGCGCCGCGGAGGCACCGACGAGGCTCCGCGATGTGCTCTGCTTATCTCTCAGCCTGTTGTTTCACTGTACTGTAGGTTCATGTGTTTGGAGCGAGTGTGTGAATGAGAGAGAGATAGACAGACAGACTAACCTGGGATAAAGTCTTGCCTCCCGTTTTTCCTCCTCTCTCTCGGTTCATCCAACCTACGTCAACTTCGTTACTTTAACTCCAAAACGCGGCTTGTCACAACGTTATTGCCACACTCCTTTTTCTTAACCCCCTCAAAGGGCTCCGTGTCTCTCCCTGAGCGCCAAACAGCAGCAATAGGTGCTACTAATCTCTATTTTCCACCTCGGTTTATCCCTCCAGTCTTCAGGGCGCTTCAGTCTTTTTAAATAAACCAACTGTGTTTAGTAGCGGCTTGACAGGTGTCGCCTCCAGCGCACGTTCAACCCTCCTCCTCTTCCTCCTCTTCTTCTTCGTCTCGCGCCGAGGCTGCGCGCACTGTTGTTTTTTTTTGTGCGTACGTGCGTGTGTGTGTGTGTGTGCGCGCGTGTGTGTGTGTTGTGGAAGGGGGGGGGGGGTTATCCTTTACAGAGGCTCTCTGAGCTCCTTTACAGAGGTTCAGCAGGTCGCCACGGTCCAGCAATTACCGACCACTCACCAAGCGTTAGACTGACAGGTACACACACACACGCACACACGCGCGCGCGGTGCTCTGGGGCCGCCTACATGCAGCCGGTTTGGGGGCCCTTTAGATGGAAATAGAGTGGATTTAGGTCCTTCAGGGAAGGAAGCAGAAAGGTTTCTCACTCCTGGAAGCGATGTAGTAAAGCTCGGTCCTATATGTCAGACTCAGATTTAATTAAAAACATATAGGCTAAAGTAACACAAATACTGTCGCTGACATGGTACTGTGTCAAGAGCGCTGGGTGGGAGAGTCAAATCAAAGAAGCAATGCTTGAACTCTTTAAAGGCTGAGAGTCCGCTGGGAGTCAAGGCTGATTCACTTCATGTCTGTTAATTCAGACTTTGTGACAATTGTTTATATGTGCCTAAGAAGCATCTTATGTCTTATACCTCACTAAGCGTTACCACAGCCAAATCCTTTGGGTGCTACATGCATGGCTAGTCTATATATTAAATCCAGTTTTCACTGGCAGAACATGGTTGTGGTGGTAACAGACCTGGGTGCAAAACACAGACAAACACAAAAACATATTTTCATGTGCACAGCTCATCAACACACTGAGGGTCCAGTGTGGGCCCCTTGGGGCTCTGGGCCCGGGTGCAGCCACGTCACCAGCACCCTCTGGCGCTCATCCAGAAGTAACTTCCCAGGGTTTAGTCTGATTCACTTCAATCAACTCCTTCATTCAGACTCAGTCACAACCCCAACAAGACTATATAGCTGGTGACCATAGAAACCAAACTGGAAATGTTTAGGTCAATATCAATATTTATGCTTTAAAGTTTAGAACTTTTGTCAATGATATATTAACTGATATTTATTTAAATGTAACATAATTATTTTGATAATAATCCCCTGAGTTTGTTTTTTAAAACTTGAGACAAATATATGAACTGAGCAGTATTTAGTGCTCTGAACAAACGATATCACTGTTCTGTTTCTGAGCTTCTTCAAGCTTATCTTTGTTGTTTCTGCACTTTTTTGTTACTTTGGCCAACATAAACACAAACTCTTACATCTGATACGATAATATTGGCAGATTTATCAGTTGGGTTCAACTAGAAATTGTAAACTGGAGTGTTTGTCACCATTTTTTTGTTTTAATGGTTTAATGAGGGAGAATACAGTAACACAAACACCTGAACGATATAATGCAATTCAATCGAGTATTCCTGCAATAAATGCTACATTTGAAAAGTCAGTTTTTGTTAAGTGAAGCTTTCATTCCTCTCCAGGGTCGTATGCTCTGGAGTGCATTGAATGTGGCATTGCTGTATTGCATTGCATTGTATTATGACATTCTGGTCCCCTCATACAAAAACAAATATTGTTGCTAATTGTCCATTTTTATAATGGGGGATGAAATCAGCTTCATGTTTTTTTTTGTTTTACAGTTTCCTTTATGAAAAATAGCAGTCATATTCCTACAGGAACTATTAGTGCGTCAGTAGCAAATTACTGCAATTTATGGACTAGTTATACCGCTTGGTATCAGTTTAATAGCCTTGCGAGACAATTGTCTTAAATAAAAGTAGGTTAAAGCATGTTTGTGCCACAGTCCCTTAAAAAACATGCAAAACATTCACAAACTCAAAGGCAAACACCACAGAGGAGACAGAAAAAATGGTGGTTGTGCAGTAGGACTAGAATCTAATGATCCAATAGGATTTGAAGTCAAGAGGTCACAACGTATTGCAATATCGAATCAATACGATGTTGATGAGATGGCTCATGATTCTGTAGCTCCACTCAGTTATATATTTGATCAGAATTGATGCCCTTTTCAAAATATTTTCTGAGTAATGACAATCTGATTGTTGCTTCTTGCCTCGAACAAAAAGTGGATAGATTTAATTTCCTCTTTTTCCTCTATAGTGGTATCATTTGTGCTGACTGTTGTAGGTTTGTAAGTAAAATACTGTGGTGAAATGTGCTCTCACCTGACCAGAGACCACCTGCACGTTCATTTCTAAACTAGTCAAACCACAGACGGCAGTACAACGCCTTCTTCTCCTTGCTGTCCTCGTCAACACCGTACAACCTTTGCTCTGCTTCCTCTGTGATATATTTGCATGTTGCTCATCATATTCTGAAGGGGCTGTACTGCATGTCCTTGCAAATGAAAGCTACCAGCAGCTCAATAATTTTCTGAGAGCGTAGCTGAGGATGATGTCAGCTTGTCATGTCAGACAAAGCCTTTATCCAATATTGCCTGTCAAGGGGTAAAAGGTTTGGCATGAGAGCTAACCTGTCAAACATCTGGGTGATGTCTGGCCCGCTGAGTGTGCAAGTTTGTTATGTCACAGCAGTTTTTTAAAAACACATGAAGCGAATAAGACCTGTCATTCACTATTTGAGTAAAGGCTATGATGTAGTCACAGAGCACATACTGTTGTCAAGTATTAAAACCAAAAACTGCAAACTTATCGTATTTCTCAGCAAGAAAAAAAAACATCCAAATAAAGTTAATATCGGGATTCACTAAATTGATACAGTATCTGAAATAATATCAGACCTCTCTGGCGTTTAACCCAGCCATTGTTGGCTCAGAGGAAGGCTGGACAGTATCATCATATGAATATTTGAAAAGAACCTCTAATGGGGAAAAAAAGCTAATAAAGATCATATCTTTAAAAGCAACAGGCAGATAGCTAAAGCAAACTGGAAATATAATGCATCTACATCCAGATTGAGCAGAACACTAAGAGATCCTTAGATTAGGGCTGGGCAATATATTGAAATTATATCGATATTGTGATATGAGACAAGATATCGTCTTAGATTTTGGATATCGTAATATCGCGATATGTCATCAGAGTTGTCTTTTCCTGGTTTTAAATGCTGCATTACAGTAAAATATGTAATTTTCTGAACTTACCAGACTGTTCTAGCTGTTCTGTTATCTACTTTTTACCCACTTTTTCATTATATCCACATTACTGATGATTATTTATCAAAGATTTCATAGTGTAAATATTTTGTGATATTTTGTGAAAGCATCGACAGTCATCTCTACAATATTGTTGTAATATAGATATCGAGGTATTTGGTCTAAAATATTGTGATATTTGATTTTGTCCATATCGCCCAGCCCTACTTGTATTTATATGTATATACTGTATATATATGCATATATATACGTATATATGCATATACATATAAAAAATGAATAAATTCATTCATAAATCATTTTTCATGTGCCTTTGCTAAACCTCCAATTACGTCTTACAAAAAAAGAAAAGCATGTACTGCATGTTTTGACTGACTTGTGTGGTGCCAAGTCGTGTATTTCTCTCTCTCTCTGGGGGTCATCATTCCTGTTATCACTCATGGGCGTTCCAGTTTGTACTGTGGAATTTGAATTTTGAGGAAGTACAAAAACTGCCGCCAAGTATTGGATGGAGTAACTGTAGTCACAAGAGGGTTTAGAGCAGATGAACATTAAGTGAACACATCTACTCTTAAATTAGTCATTTCTGTGCCTCATTTACTGCTCATTTGCATAAAGTTGAACCACGGCTCAACTTTACAGTTGCTACAGGTGTCACATGGTTAAAAATATATGTATGTGTAGGGTTTTTCTCCCCCAGTACTCATATGTTGATTTTTTTAAGTGAATCATCACAAAGTTGAACATGATGTTTCTTTTGTGAGGCTCAGATAATGCTTCTCTTTGTTCACCACATGTTCTTAGTGCGTCAGTCACAACCCTGAGGTGAAATACAGGTCTTTTCTATCAAGGTGAGAATGAGGCCGTAGGAACCTTGAGAACACATTCCCAATACAAGTCTGTAGCCACATCTGCTGGAAGGCCAAGGAAATCCAACAAAGCCTGTTAACACACCCACAAATAAGAAGGACTGTGATAAAATTAAATTCTCTTTAAAATCAAGAGACGTGGTACAGTAATCATCATGTAATTATGCAATCCTAAACAACTGTGCACTCTTTGTTTTGTTGCACAGGGTGGGGCAGACATTAGTTAATCCTAAAATGTTGTCGCTATATGCTTAATCGATTCATTAATGAATGAATGGTTGGTAATTAAAAGCTAATGCATTTCTCTTGGAAATATTCTCTTAATCTTGATAGCCTTCTTATACAGTTCAACCCTGGTGACGATCTGTATCAGGTTAGCCATATTATAATCACATTTAATCTAAGATAAATGTGTCTGTGTTTATTCTGTGCAGTATCTGTTGCTTTGTCCTTTTTTTCCATAAGGACACCAGCAAATTGATTGGCATTCTCAAGTGGAACAACTAAATGATGGCTAGGAATTAAATGACTGGAGAAGTATAAAGGTGGCTAGGAAAAGTGAGTAGAGAGAGAGGGATGGAGAGGGGAGGCGGGAGAGGGAGGAATACACAAACAGGTTGCACCGGGGCCAGGGGAATAAGGGGGAGAGGGCGCGGAGTGCAGAGAGAACGAAAAATAAGATGGAGGGGCCACAGCAAGCAAAGAGAGAAGACCAGTTTAATAAAGCTTCATGTAAAGGAGATTTTAGCCTGTTTTCATCACCATTATCATTATTCCAACATAACAATAATAATCCTACACACACGCACCACACACGCACCACACACGCACCACACACACACACACACACACACACACACACACACACACACACATACACACACGCACCACACACGCACCACACACACACACACACACACACACACACACACACATACACACACCTACACACACGCACCACACACACACACACACACACACACACACACGCACGCACGCACACACACACACACACACACACACACACACACACACACGCACACACACACACACACACACACACACACACACACACACACACACAGGTGGTTACACCCCAATTTTTTTTTACAAAGAGCCAAACAGCAGATGAGTGCTTTCATCCTCTCTTTAGTCACTCCATCACAGCCAACTTCTTCCCCGCTCTTGTCCTTCACTGATGCATCAATCTATTTAGCTCTCCGTCCCGCTCTCTCTCCCACTCTCACTCCCTCCTCAATTTCTGTGTCTCCCCCTCAGCATGATTACTTACCTCCCAAGAAAGAAGAAGTACACTCCATCTTGTTTTATGTTCCCAGCAAATTTAGTCCTGCGTCTCCCTTCTCCACCCTCAACTCACTTTCACTTCGTCTCTGTCTCTCTCGCTCACTTACTCACTCTCCCTCCTTCCCCTCCCTCCTTCTCTCTCTCTCTCCCCCTCCTCGAGCCCTTTCTCCGTCCCCCGACACCTCACACTCTACTCCTCCACTCCCTCCCTGTCAGCTTACCCTCCCTCCTCCCTCCCTTTTCCCGGTCTGTATGTAGTTGTATAACTTATCACCCTGATCCCTTCCTCGCTCCGATAATTGGTGTGTCTCGGCAGCAGATGCTAGCACGCTTTATTTAGCTGCTCAGTATTAGCTATTCCAATTAGTCATCTAATACCAATAAGAAAAAGAAACTGTTAGCCTCCATGCATTCAGCGCCATGGGAGAAGGGAGTTGCGTGTTTGTTTTTGCACATGCAACAACTGTGGTCACTGTGTGTGCCCAAACACTCTCTCTCCCTCCCTCATTCTCTCTCTCTCTCTCTCTCTCTCACACACACACACACACACACACACACACACAGAGTGCTACACTCGACCGGGTACCAGGGTACATGTGGGTTTTAACAGATGGTGAAACACTTTCCCTCGAGTATCGACATTACTCTCTCTCTCTCTAATTAACTAGGTTTCAGTAACAAACCTTTGGGCTTCGTCGTTGCCATGGTTACCCAAACACTGAAAAGCGACTGTCTGCATTTGCGTGTGTGTGTATGTAACTGCTGGAAAGTGTGGTGTATGTGTGTGCATGTGTCAGTGTTCACAACCCTCCGTGTGTGTATGCAGCCTCCTGTGATGCTGTGCTTGTATGTTTCTATGCATGTGAATGCATGTGTGTGTGTGTGTATGTGTGTGTCTGTCTCTCTGTAACTGCATGTTTGTGCATACACATGAGTATTTTTGTTGCTTTGATGTCTTTGTTTCCCCACAGGGCTCACAGGCTGGTTCTGTCTCAAGCTCCTACACAGGGAACAGTAGCATTACATGGGATCATTGAAAATATATCACAGGTCTATTGTACCTTATATAATATAATTTAAATAATTATACAATCCCATGAATAAAGATTACAAGTGACATGAATTTACAATGGAAAGATAAAATATAAATGTATTCTGCTTTTTCCATGGAAGGTAAAAGTTTAACTTGAATTTGAACTTGGCGCACTTTTTCTGTGAAAGGCAAAATAGGATGAGAATAGACTGTTGGATTATAGCTCTTGAATTGCAGCCAAGCGTGAATAAGATTATGAACTCAGTCAAAAACATCTTTCTAACACCCACTATAGCCAATTATAATGTAACACTACAGGAAGGGCAAGCAGTCAACCCTACATTAATGTTTGATACATTTTTCGAAGGTGCAGTGAAGTAACGACAGAGACGAACGATTTTAAGGGTTCAGTATGCCTGAAGCAATCTAGGAGGTACCACGAACACATCTAAAGGCAAAAGTGTTTTCACCTGTTCTACCGTCACACTTGAAGGTGGGCAAAATATCTGTCATCATAGTCTCCTCCTGGCTTCACACCACCTCTCTGATCTCTCTCACCAAGAGCTCTGTGTCTTTTCTGTGTCGTTTTGAATGAATCGTACAAATGGGAATAATGGTGCACATCTTCAGACAGTCTCTCGTCAAAGGCTTTGTGGTGACACACTCACAAAAAATGATAGAAGTAGTTTTATGAAGAATGAAAAAGGAGAGCTTGAGATAGAAGTTCAAACCTTGCTTCAGTTTCTCATCTCCACACACCTGGAGTTGTTGCACCAACTCTGCTCATCCTAGCGTCAGTAAAATGTGGATTGGGGTTTCAGATGCCATCAGAGTACCCAACAAGCACTTTGCATTGTGTTCATTCAGGCATTCCCCATGAGCATGGAATGAGGTTCCCTATTATTGATGCTGGATATTATTCAATGGATAAAAACATTTACATTTTTGTCATTTGGCAGATGGTTTTATCCAAAGTGACTTACAAGTGAGGCAAGACAATTAAGCATCAGAGAACAGTGACTCAAAGGAGCCGCTGTGAAAGCGAGAATGAGAAAGAGACCCAGACAGAAAGATTTTATTTCTTTCTGTTTTTTTAATTAAAGTAAGAAATGACTGGAAGTAGACAAGTGCTTAAGAAATACCACAAACAACAAGAAAGTAGTGCAACGATCAACAAAGTGCTAAAAAAGTTAAAGGGGCTCAAATGATGAACTCTTTCCATAGTTTTCAGGCATTTCTTGTTTGCAGTGTGCACTACACTTCGAACAATGTACCCTGCAATTCTGAGGCCATTTTGTATGTTCTTGGAGGTATATTTTTCTTATTTACGAAGGTGGCTGTCAAACACAGGCAGCGTCACCCCATGCTGAGACTTTTTCAGCAGCTATAAATAGTGTGATTGCAGAAAAACAAAATTAGCAATCTAAAACATCATTTACAGTGAGATCTTAGTGTCAAAAAGTAAGAGAGGGACTTCTTTCTGCACACCATTTTGCACCAGTCATTCATCAGTTTCCATCATGGAGGGGGCAAAGATACAGATTCCTACACTGATGGCAGCATTGGTAATTCAGAAGGCAATCTGGCCATAAAACATGTTATGTTTTGAGTAAGATGAGACGCTCCTCTTTCTTGACTGGAGGAATCTGCCACTGTCAGTGTGTTCTCTAGGTTTTATTGCAATGACATTCAGGGAAATGTTTGACATCAACTGAAATAGATGTAGACAAGGCAGGTGGTGGGAAGGCGGGTGACAAAATAAATTTCAATACTACGTGGCAAGATAAGTCCTGAAATGCACAAACATCATAAACTGATACATAACGGTAGAAGCATCTGGAGGCATTTTTTCATTTAAAGTGCACTGATGGAAAAACCTTAGTGGTGTTTTTTTTTCTGATTAGGATATATCCACCTGGTCCAAGTAGTTAAATTGTGACAACCATTCAGTCAGCTCTCTGAGTGTGAGGCAACTGCTGCCCCCCATATTACTGACTATACTGACTGATATTCACTGTATCAAAAGTGAAATTTCACTGTGTTAAATGAAAAATATCTTTTTTTGTCTCCCTCTGATGACTTTGGTTGTCCATGTGACCCGGTATTTTGACCACTACTGTATCTGGAGTTAGCTGCACTAGGTCTTTGTAAATGGAGATTTACTCATCACTAGATTAAAAAAGGTTGCACCAGTTTTTATGTAGAGATTAGTTCTTACTAAATTTACACCCAGTAACTATGAAGTGTAACTGTTTACTAACTTTAGTCTGCCACCATATGACCTGTTTAGATTGAATTAAATACAATTGTTAATATGGACTATGGTCAACATGTCTGACGTGTCACTTGTTTAACTGTTTGATAATGATGTAAGCTAAAGATTTTGACTAACATTTCACAAAAATATCCTGAAATATTTGTAATTTTATCCCATCCTAATGCTCTTCCAGTGTAAGAAATGGAGGACAAAATGAACAATCTATTGTCTTTATTGAAAGGCATCAGCAGTCAAGTATATAGTCAATTTAAGGAAATATTACTCATTATGTTACTGTGCCTCCTCTGGCTCTCTTGAAGGAAATACTGTTCCAGAAAAAACTAAAATGACTAATAATAACTCTGGAAGAGACCCACCTGATTTGAACAACTCAAACTGCTGAAGCCTGATATTAAATAAACTCTGTAACTCATTTTTCACAGACCAAGAACTGTGGATTTCGTCTTCCATTTCTAATATTGGAGTCATGCTACTGTAGGAAGGGATCTCTTCAAAGCCAGCATCGAGAGAAGGAACAGTTACAGCAACCAATAACTCTTTCAGTGTAGATATAGACAGTAGGCAGGATTGTATTAACATAAGAGTTGAACTAAAGAAGGACTGTTGTGTGTTTGATTTACCAATCGCTGGTGCAACCCAATACTGGTGTCTCAGGTGGGCTCACCAGTTCATTTCACCACCAACCACTGTGGGTTTGGTCCAGTGCCTCAGGTAGATTTGTCTTTTGCTTTTAAAAGGAAGACTGGAGTTGTGTACCTCATATGGCTTGGAGTGTGTTAGTCAACATGGAATAGTATTAACAAGAACATGTGGTGTCATTCTTGTGTACAGCCAGCAGCTAATCAGCTGAGGATTGATGGTAGACTTAATGGGGACTTTTTATTTCTATGAGCTTTTACATTAGACTGAGCTGTATTTCCTTTATATCATGTGAGCTCTATCAGCTGTGAAACAATCTTTGCACAGGAAAGTCTCACACTGTCACATTAAATAACTTCCTTTCTTCTAATTCATGCTGTGCTGTATGGAGCTGGATACTGCTGTCTTTACCAAGTGAGAGTGGATATTCACTTTGGGAGATGTAAGTGAGGCAGTTGTTCACATATACTGAGGAGTATAGTGTGTTAAAGGCAGAAATTAAGTGGGATTTACAATTAATGAGGCAGTGGGGGATGGTGAAAACGATGAAAAGCGGAGGATTCTTGAGAGAGAAAGACAGCATAGGGATTTAGTCTCTGTACTTGCCTCTCTATTACCAACTTGTGTGATACACTATGTGAGTGTGTGACCACTTGGCACAGTGCCCACTGCCAAAGAGTAACTAAAATAAGGGGCATCCCTTGTGTGTTAACCCTTAATTTAGTAACTGTCCCTCGCAGAGAGATTATGTGCTTATCAGATTTTCCTGACCTGGTCACAGCAACCAAAATGTGATCCATGAGCACAGAAAGAATTGGAGAACATTATTTTGATGAGTTAGTGGTCGGGTTTGAATTTTCTGAAAGCGCTGCAAATGTCCCCGGGGTAGCTCTGCTGACTCCACACGTTTATGGATATGTGGGTGAGAAAACACTTGGATCATCGCCTATGTCAGAAGCAGATGCAACCAGTCTTTTCACCCTGCCAGCAATTTACACTCTATAAACATGTGCAGTGACTTGATTCAAATACAGAAGGTGATGATTTGGGACACACTGGCTAGTGATGCTACAATCATTAATTCTCCACTGACCTAACTGGAAAAAGATCTCATTACAGTATATTGTAATTTTATGTAAAGGGGACTTCCTTATTTTCAGTCATATAATGTTATAATGTTGGATGTTCATATAAAACATGGCCAAAGTGTCAAATAATTAAACGTATGTAGAAGTTACCCCTGTGAGCAAAAAGCTCCAGCTTCAGACTGCTCTGAACTCTCGGTTTCCAACAGTTATTTCTACTTTTAACGTCGGCTTGTGGCAGACTTCTTTATGCAGACATCTGCTCTACATTTTCCATTGTTTTGTGGTTCATCATGCTGAGCCATGACTCAAGTCTAGCTGGCACACTGAGTGTTTTTCCATTACACAGCAGGGCAAAGTAAAATAAGTAGTTTACCTGTTGGAGGTGTGTTAGTCATCTGCAGCTCTTCATTAAACAACTTCATCACTGTGGCTGTTTCTGTAGTACTATTCATCCCTGCATTATTATTATTGCATTGATGGTAACTTAACACAACTTGTCGGTTGTCCCTCGGCAGGCTTTCAGAAAGCTGGTAAATCAGAACAGAGTGGGCTCATTGAGAGGAGGGGAGGGGAGCCCTAATGAGACATGACTTAAGACTGCTTTTTAAGAGACAGAGGCTGAACGGAGGTGCTGTACTGTATAAAGGGCCAGTATACGATGAATAAGGAGTTTTTTAGACTGTGAATAATGCAAAACTACTTTAGTGGAGTCCCAGAATAAAAATATAGACCTGGAAATGAACATAATAGGTCCCTTTCAAGATACAATCACCTCCTTGTTATCCATGTAAAAAAGCCACAGTATGGTTGACTTCTATAATAACTGTAAGACAAATTGAATCACAGTGTTTGCCTATTTCTACTCACAGAGTTGTTTATTTTCCTTTGTACTGTGGCCTCAGCATGAGTTTATTCATTAGCTTTGCAGGCAGTGAAGCTACTTGTTCATATTGTGCAGTGCTTCTCAGTCCTCAATGACAGGACCCAGAGCCTGCTGGTTTTCATTCTATCCATCTAATCAGAGGCTGAGTTACACCTGCAATGCCAGGTAAATGCGATTAACTCACTGGTTGGCAAAACCAGCAGTAACGTGAGCCCTGAGGACTTGGATTGAGAGCTACTCTTGTTGAGAAATGCTGACACCAATGACAAATTATTCTCTGAAGGACAACTGTTTTCGGGGTTTTTTTAATACTGTGGTGAAAGGTTAAGGCCATGCAGAGCCCAGTTTCTGTCTATGGCCACATAAGAAAGGAATATATGGTTCTACAATGATATGATGTTTATGATGTTGTGAGAAAGTGATTTCAAACAAGTAACCAAACCTGCTGATTCAATGTAAAAAATAAAAGTGAAAAATGTTCATTACATTACAAGATGACATGTCATGTGCTAAAACAGACATATGCTTTTTATGATTATCTGTTTTTAAACAAAAGAAGATTTTGTTGGCATAGACGCCTTTATTTAGCAGTAGACCGACAGGAAACATGGGAGAGAGAGGGGGGTGTGACATGCAGCTAAGGACCTCCGCCCAGGATTCGAACCGGGGTCGGCTGCGTATATGGCATGCACTCTAACCACTCGACCACCTGCGCCCCCCGATTATCTGTTATTTTTATACTGGTATGATGTTGTTCACATTGTCCAATAATATATCTTGAATTGGATTTGGGCTTGAATCTGTACATGCATTTGAGACGTTTCTATTTCAAGTAAAGAATGAGAAAAATCACTCATTGTTTTCATAGCCTATTGCTGCCATTAATTTGATTAATAGACTGTAGTTTCATCTCTACTGTAGTTGTGATGTTTCCAGGCATGTTTTCTCATTATTCCTTCTTGTTTTTTGTCTCTCTTTCAGCCAACAACTCTTTACTTGGAGGAGGTGGAGGTAAGTCACAACCTGTCTGATCCATTGGTTGCCTGTGATCATATGCCTGCCAAAATACTTTTAGGCCTTGTCTGTTATTAATAGTGCAGCTTTGTGGTGCAAATAGTGCTCTCTGGACACAGAATAATTTTAAATGTCGGTCTTTCAATCAGATGATGCAGTGCAAAACATTAGCTGAAGAGTGTGTTTTTTATGTCCTTTGTGTTTGGTAGCATGTAGCTCTTTGTTGTGGCAGGTGTTCGAAGTGCGTGTGCATGCTATGCAGTGTGTGTCTGTCTGCCTGTGTGTCTGTGTGTTTGTGTGGACGTGCGCGCAGGTGCGAAGTCGATAGTTGATAATTTATGGGTATGGAGTGCTGTGGATATAAACAGTCATTTTTCAGCGTATTGTTGACTCAGTGCTTTGCTGCGTTCGCGTGATGTTGGACGTCCATGGTTAATCGATACTTGTAATAAATCTGTACTACTAATGCGGCAGCCGCATTAACTAAAACATGTACACACACACACCCCTCTGTGCGTGTGTGTGTGTTTGTTAATGCTTGCAAATTTGGGCGCTTGTACATTTGCCTGTGGCTTTTTTTCATTTGGGCAAACAGCTTTAGCCTTTCAGACCATCTCACTTGCACTGCCATTTTAACCTTCCAATTTGTCTGTGTGTATCTGTGTGTGCATGTACATGTTTTTTCTTTCTAGTCTCCATGGTGACATATCTAATGGCACACCTATGTGCTTATTTACTGTATGAGTCCGTGTGCATTTGCACAGCATATCTTTTCATTGTAGTGTATTTGCCTGCTTCCAAAAGTGCATTTGCTCTCCTGAAGTGCTCTGTTGAAGCCATAAGTCCTCATATATATAAACATAAACACACTACCCTTACTGATATAAACCAGCTGAGCCTGAAAACCATGAAAATGAGCCGCACACTCTTGTGTCCTGTGGCTTCACACCAATGCACATACATGCAGTCGAGCACCTCGAGATCTACAGCATCGTTTGATGTTGTCCTGAAGTCTCAAGTCTCTGATGGCTCTACTAAGACAGATGGTTTCTAGAGAGGGTGTGTGTGTGTGTGTGTGTGTGTGTGTGTGTGTGTGTGTGTGTGTGTGTGTGTGTGTGTGTGTGTGTGTGTGTGTGTGTGTGTGTGTGTGTGTGTGTGTGTGTGTGTGTGTGTGTGTGTGTGTGTGTGTGTGTGTGAGTGTGTGAGTGGGTGTCTGTATGTGTCAGTCTGTCTGTATGTTTGTGTGCATGTTCGTGCTTTTCACTCTGGTTTAGGTATTTTAACATTGAAATGAATTTAAATTTAACCACAACCGGTTTAATTTTTTTTAAAGAGAAGGGAAAAAAAGCCCCCGACTGGCTGGAGGACACTACACATCATTCACAATCTGCATCTGTCTTTTTATCTGTTTCTGTGTCACCCACAGCCAATTTCTCTGCTCAGTTAATTTCTCTCTTCCCTTTCTTATTGTATTTATTTCCCCTCTCTCTGTCTCTCTTTCCAGCTCTGTCCTTTGGGGGTTTGCTAAGGCAGATAGAGCCTACAGTAGGTGTTAATTAGAGAGAGAGAGGTAAGCGTAGAGACAGGGGGAAGAATGGAACAAACAAGAGAGATGGGAGGGAGATGATGGTTAGAGCGAGAAGACAAGAAAGACGAGCAACGAAGGTCCAATAGTGTTTGTGAGGCAGTCACCAGGGATTGACAGATGCATGAGCAGAGCCGAGTGGGGAAAAAACAAAACTCATACGGTATACATCTCCATTCGTTGAGATCACAGTTTGTACTGAGTAACCAAGCATTCATTCATTCAGCTTTAGTGAGTTGTTTTTTCATCATAGGTGAGGCAACAAAAGGTCTCTACAGGTCTATACTATTCAGTCTCAAGGGTACCTGGATAAATGTCATTCAGTTAGATCAAATGCACACCTGCCGATATTGTTTTCGCGCTTCAATCTAGAGGAGTGCTGAGCTCAGGCGGCGCATCACCAACAAACTCAAGGGCAGGAAATTAACCTTTTTTATGTCCACTGGCTGCAGTTGCTCATTTATTTCACAGCTTATCTCCCATTTCAACGTTTCACTGGTTGGATTGATTTTCCAAATAGAAAAGAAAGCCCAGATGGTGATGACTTACCATGAGTGTAAATATATATATATATATATATATATATATATATATATATATATATATATATATATATATATATATATATATATATATATATATACATTTCCAGAGCCAGGATTACACTTTTGAAGTTTGTATTTGGTTCTTATTCTAGGTCACCATATGTCTGGCTGTACCTTTGGGGAGTGTGGTTCATTGAAAGTGTTTTTCCACAGGTTTGTGGTCTGCACAGAAATGAACCCTAACCCTCATCAACCCTCAGTAAAATGTGAGCAGTCTATAGGGATGAGAGGCTGAACCTGTTTACCACATCTCAACATTTCAAGCCACAGCAAATAGTCTCAAAAGTTGAGAACAGCAACCGTTGCTGCTGACCACAGCAATGGTACTTGGGTGTAGACCAAAATATCTGGACAAGGACACTAAAAGAAAGCAGTCTAAGTTCGGTTCCAAACAAACTCTGGAGCGATTCATTTGTGGTGGGAGCGAGATCTGACCTCGATCCGACCCAACTACGAGGAATACCCAACATCTCTAAAATCAACAGTTTCTAGCAGCTAGCCGGAGAATGAATCCATATCCGACATATCCTTTAAGCACTGAAACACATCTATAGTCATGCTTGCAGCAAAGAGAATCAGCTATTCAAACCTCTCACTATGATATGCTGTGCTTGTATAATAACAACTTACTGATCAAACATACACACATCACACACTCAGCCAGCTGCTATTGGAGAGCCTGCTCTTGGTCTGCAGGGACATAGTGCACAGGATGTGAACCAGCCATGAAGACAATAGTTCCTGCCTGTGATTGGTTTAAGTGTTTCAAGACAGCCAGACCCAGAACAATAGATGAGCACAATTCCAATTAAAATTTCATCCACTTACATTTTTTAATTTCGTGAGGGGAAAAAAAGAACAAAATTCCCTCTCTTTGGTTTTCTTGCACAGCTAAAAAGCCAGGCTGAGTTTGTGTGTGCTGACATCTATAATCAATCCTCCAGACTGTGGAAGGGGTTTGAGGCCCAGTGCTGGAAGTCTCTCGGCTCGAGTCCCTCGTTGTCTGCAGACCTCTCTGCTTTCTTTTTGTCTGGATGTGGAGAGAAATGCATGCGGAGGATAGGCTTGTCTGCTTGCCTTTCAGAACAAATGAACAAGAGAGCATGTATTGTGAATGAAGGGAGAGAGCAGAAGATTGGTCTTGGGGCGTGGAGATGAGACGAGCAGCAAAGAGCACTTAGTGTACCTTCCAAATACAGACAGTGTTGTCAGTGTCTCCGCTGCATACATAAATTCGCCTGTTTCACCTCTGTTAGCAACAGCCATGTACGCGTGTGTGCGGTGGATAAGTTCATACTAGTAACATTTAACAGGTTGCTGCATGTTTGTGTGTGCATGCATGTTTGTGTGCATATAAACAACTGCATGTGAAGCAGTGTGGTTGTGCGTGCGTGCATCCACCAACAGACCCATCCTAAATGTTGCCTTGGCAACAAGCTGACTGAAGTAAATGAGTGTCCTGGCTCTGCTGAGGGATTGTGGGAAAGCAATATGCCAGCGTTCCGCCCCATTAGTTTGACGGACAGTCTGTTTGGCCTATAAGAGGTCAGCTGGCAAGGGCAGCCATATTAGTATTCCATAGGACAGACCTCGGGATTGGTTTTACTCTAATGTCAGTCTGTGTGCGTTTGTGTGTTTGTAAGGGTTAGTGTTGGGGGTTTGTCCTGGCGTATAACATTGCAGGCAGGTGTGTGTGTATGTGTGTGTGTGTGTGTGTGTGTGTGTGTGTGTGTGTGTGTGTGTGTGTGTGTGTGTGTGTGTGTGTGTGTGTGTGTGTGTGTGTGTGTGTGTGTGTGTGTGTGTGTGTGTGTGTGTGTGTGTGTGTGTGTGCGTGCCCTGCTAGGGGTTGCAGGCTCCTCGCCAGGTAAGCATATCGCCAATTATCACTTCCCAGTCCCCCTACTTCTCTGGCTCCCTCCCTCCCTCTCTCCCCCAAAGTCAGTCAATACAGAGCCTGTGAGGGAGATGTGATAACACCTGAAATGGTCAGCTGCCTGCTTAGCTGGCCGGTCACTTGTCTAAAAAAGCCAAAACACTCATTTCTACCCCCTACCATCCATCCATCCATCCATCCATTGCGTCCTTTCATCCTTTCTCTCTTTAAAATGCCCGCTTAACATTCATCTCTTCCCCTTTTGTTTTTAGCCTCCCTCACTCTCCACCTGCACTTGATCCCCTTCCATCTAAACACATTTCCCTTTGTCCAACTGCGCTCTTCAGTATGCCGTTTCGTCTCTCTCTGTGTCAGTGTGTGCCTCTCCATTTCTCCATTGTGTTTTTTTATATCTCCGTCCCATCTCTCATTCCCCAGAGTACAGAGCTTCAGTAGCAAAAAACGCTGTGTGATGTGATATTTTGTATGGTAATGAAGGCTAAATAATGAATGCTGTTTTTTAATATGGAAATAAGTTTGACACTTCCTAAAAGATTTTTTTTTGTGTCTAGTAATATAAATTAAATTCATGACTAATTCATTATAATCTGTTGATGTATGTTCGATGCATTAGGTGTAGCCAATTATGGCTGATTGTTGAGTAGTTCAGTTACCCAATTTGCGTCAGAGTCAGTGGAGTATGGACAACATGTATCCTTTGACACTGCGTGATGCTAATTTGGTTATGACTTCCCTTCTCTCCTCTGTCTTAATAAGGCCTATATCAATACCCGGTACATGGTAATGTACATTCAGCCAATACAACTTTGACTTCATTATCTCCAAAGAGAAACTGATTTGCAGGCACAGAAAAAAGAAGCATTCATATTAAAAACTATTTAAAAAGCACATCAGAGACACAGTCCACACATTGCAAATGCCCATTCTGGTGGAACATCACAGTAACAAGACTATGGCTGTGTCTGAAATCACTCCCTTGTTCACTCATCCATTACTCCTACTATAATAAACATTCAATAGTTTGTTTTCTAGTGAGCAGTAAATTAAGAATGTGGAGACTTTTTAGGGTGCTGTGTAGTGGATACGTTTACACATAGAATATGGACACTCAAATACTGTAAAGGAAATATAGTGCAATATATAATGATAGAGGGAGATTTTGGACACAGCCAGTTAGCTGGCAGTTCTGTGAGGCTGTGCTCAGGCACAGGGCTTCTTTAGGCTTTATTTTAACATCAGCATGCTAACTTGCTCAAAATGACAATACTATCATGCTAATAATAAGTAGATACAAAGTTTACTATGTTTTAACCATCTTAGTTTAGTGTGTTAGCATGCTAACATTTGCTAATTACTCAACACAAAGTCCAGCGAAAGCTGCATTCAACCCCAAAACGGTCTTGTGTTAAACCAATACAAGGGGCTGCAGTGGTGGGGGTGTGTTGTTTGAGGTTAACAATCAAATACAATCCAGGAAGTTGAGTTGAAGTGACAGATTCATGCATTTAAAGGCTTATTAGATGCCAATACACTGCACAGGATTGTAATACTCTGGGGAGCATTTTACAACTCTGGAAAGTTATCACAGTGACGACTATTTTATCTTTATTTGTGATGATCGTGATGTCAACAGTTGAAATATGGCGTTCATGTTACAATGTACAAACCTTTCCTGATGATGTTGCAGTTGAGCCCAGTTCAACTTTTTTGCTGGATGACCGCTGCAGTGTGCTGAGCCTGTGGGGGAAGAATAATGGGAGAACTGCGTTTTTTCAACGTCAGCCTCAACACTACCTGAGACTGATGGCATTAGTTTTGGTGGTATTAAGTCATGAACAACAGTATTGGACAAATTTAAATTTTGACTTGATTTTGACTTAGCTAATCTATCTAGCACTGTAGATGCTGACATATTTCACAAGATAAGTGAAATATTTGACCTGCCAAGAAGACAGGGGTAGTTGGTAGGATTCATTCTCTGTCAATCCATCCAATAGTTGTCAATTAATTCCACTAAAATCCAAAAATATCAACTTGCTGATAGCGATAGAGAAATTAGGATTCATCGTCTAGGATCCATGAATGTCTGTTCAAAGACCAACATCAGCACTGCTAGCATGACTAAAAAACATCCTTAGAGAGGCTAGAATAAGATATCCTCATCTCCAGTACAAAATTGTGGTCCCAATAGTCTTGTGGAACATGTCAGAAATCCATGCAGAGCTACTATATATTTTTCCTTTTTATGATTTTAAAAAGTTTAATATTTAATGAGGAAATTTTGATTTAATTCAATCATTTTGCCCTTCGCAGTATGACCAGATTGTTCTGTAGAAGTAATTGTTAATATTGATGCTTTCTGTCACCGACCATCATTGAACATTAATACACCTGCATATATCGTACACCGGCACTGAAGAAGTACTGCTGCTGGAGCTTTACTTCAAAAGCATCTTTCATTTGCACTCCCTCCTGCTCATGAATTTCATATTTCTGGCCGCATTGAAGTGCCAGAACACTGTCTGAATCTACTCAGTAGCGTGTGGTGTTCATGCTGGGCCATTACACCGGCTCCAACAGAGTCAGAAGTTACCACAGTCTGAAAGAAAGCTTACATGGGCTGTCTTCAGTGAATGTAGTTAGAGCGACAGCTTTCTACATTATAGAGGTGGCAGTGACAGACAGACTGAATAGGTGTATGGATATTTATTAAACCTGCTCACGAGATTTAGGGAGAGAGAGAGGGATAGAGACAATATCAGAGGCTACTTTTTTCTGTCTCTTCTCTTCTCATCTCCATTTGACAAGGAGCTATCTAACTTAAACATGACAGCATCAAAGGCTTCTACAGCTGAATGCACAAAGCACAATTCCTGTGAAAGTGAATGTGGTGGAGTGGTGCAGCTAAAAGGACGGATGTGTTGGCAGCTTTTCGGAGTTGTTCACCATTCTGAAATTAGAAACAACATAAAGGACCCTGCAGTTATGTCTGTGGGTCTCTATGAAGGATCGATATTGTGGCAACAAATGCAGACATCATTTTGGTTAGTTAATTTGCCCAAAATTACTTATGAAAAAAGATTTTAGTTATCATTCACAGTAGAGGGAAAAAACATGAATCCTAATCCTAGAATGCATCAAGCTGCACAAATAAGGTTTTTAAGGTTTACAGTAACATGCAGAGATGAGTGGTTAGTTGCCACATGTCCTTACAGATGTCATTAAAATAAAATGAACTGTCTTCTGGGCAGCTTTTCCACGCAAGGACATGTGTCACTTAATCTGGGTGTGTAGCTGTAATTAAAGCTGTATGTGCACATGTACCTGTGTATGTTTTTCAGCTGTATTAGCTACTAATGTATTACAGTTCAGTTGTGTATGTGTGGGCCTGATTTAGCAATGCAGCAGTCAGGTCAAAAAGCATTGCTGTAGCTCAAGGCTAATTCAGTCCACTCATAAAGACTGGGGGAAAAGGCAATTTGCACCGTTATTCAAACAAGTACACGCGCAAGTACAGATAAATGTTCATATATCTGTCAAACATGAGGCATGAAACAAAAGAAAACATATTGTTGGTTCAATTTCCACTTCTTTTTCTTTTGATTCTGTTTTTCTTGCCTGTTTCCTTATCTCCCTCCAGACTATTTTTACATCTGCTGCTCTCCCTTATTCCCCTCCCTCCTTCTCTTTTCCATCTCTCCATCTTATCACACTTGTTCTCTATTTCAGAGCTGGGTAGCTTCAAAGTTGGTGCGTGCAGTGCGTGTGTGTGTCACCTCAAGGACTCTTCACACACACTACATGCACACCAATACACACATTAATACATCTATGCACAGTTGCACATATGCTTTGACGAACATGTACAGACACCAGCAGTATTTCACACACACATATGAGCGCACACACACACGGACATACACATACACACAGCGTGAGCACGGTATCTAAGCTTGTTTCTGTGCACCCTGAGGAGGTAGCCAGTGTTCAGAGCTTGCCTTTCACACCCTCACACTTGTGCTTAGCTCACAGTGCGGCCCAGTTCATCGTGGCACAGCATGACACGGCACGCTGCAGCTCAGCACTGCATGCAATATGCCAACTTAACACAATAACGTTCAGATAACACAAGACACCTGCCTGGAGCTACTCAGTTTGGCGAAACACACCGCTGCAACAGCTGGTCTGTGTACATTCAGACAAAGATAAGACCCACAGGCCACCAAGCTGAGCTGTGACATATGGATGGGTGTTACAGTACTATTTTCACCAAGTGCTGACAAGTCTCACAGCGCTGTGACAAACGTATTCCTGACAGATATGTTTTATTCTGGGTTAATTATTAATTGTTTACACAGACTCCCAAATTACACACCAGGATTCTTTCCAAACAGAAGCGGAGTCTTGAATCGTATGCAGTCTCTGCCACAGATAGTTGAGGTTAAGTTTTGGCAGCAGAAGTACTTTTTTAATATTTAACCAAGAGGATGATTTTTCCCTAAACTTTAACCAATGAGTGCCTAGAGTAAATGTTGCTATGAGTTCCTAAACATAATCATAATTAAAGCTTAACCATGCATTAGTGCTGACAAGCAGATATTGTTTTACAAGAATTTATATCACAGGGAAAACAAATTAAATACATTGTTCCAGTTTTCAGATACGATCAGATGCATTTTGTGACTTGGCATCATATTTAGTAGAAAATATATTTGCTGTTTTTAGATTAGTAGCATAGAAACTTCATTTCTTGGGGACAGGGCTGCTTTCTGAGCAATAATGTTTGATTACATTATTTGCGTGTAATGGTGATGTAACTTCATCCCTACAGCGGACCACCACACCCTGAACATTGGCCACAAATCACAGCAGATTTACCTGTAACACTGCTCAGCACAAAGTGTCTTGTGTGTTTCTACACTGATTGGTTTACTAACCTGACGATTAGTTCAAATGTAGCAGAAAAAAGGGGAAAGTCTCACATTAATAACTAATAAAAAAGATCATGGTAAACATCTGTTTCACCTTCTTCTTCAGATCTGCTAAAATGATAATCTACAGAATATAAAGTAAAACTATTGCATTTGAGTTAATCTGCATCTTTACCCTCCTTTCTTTGATATTTAGCAGGTGGGCGTTTTTCTTAGTTCAATTATTTTTTAAGTTGTCGTGAATTACAAGTTACCCTTTGTAGAAATGAGTGATTAAAGTGATTGAATTAGTTAATATATTTTTATCACTTACTGTAGGGTGAAAATATTTTGTTGTGTTAATACATGTAAATTAATTATACTGTCCTTTTAGACTTGTTCATTGCAGGTATTTTTGTTTGATTAGAATTGAATTGCTGCTTTAGAGGGTCCATAATGCAGAGAATCGGGATAATAAATCTGTTGAAATTAAGATAGTTTAAATATTAACTTTGAGGAAATGAGTCTAACAGCAAGGGGTGCAAAGATTCAGACTGAAACAGTAATTGGCACAGCTGTAAAATTGCTTTTCCTGCATCATTGCCCTCCTGGAAATGAACACAGTCATGGTTTTTAGATGTGGTGTGGATCAAAGACAGATACACAGTTCTGAGTATTATGTAGATTTATGAAAATGTCATTAATAAAGACTAATTGACCAAAAAGTCAAAGTCAGCTGAGTCCTTAATAACACATTAAATCGAGTAATTAACTAAGGCAGTAGGCCTAAAATCCATTTAGTAGACTGACACGCAGAGAGACAGATGCTTTGACTTATTAAAGTAAAAAAGGAGGATTTGAGGTGAAAAGTTAGCACCTGCTGAAGGCAGGAAATTCAACTGTTCACCACTAATGCGGACATTATCCAGGTTCTTGCAGCACTAAGCTTTATCACCTGATACAGAGTGCTAAATGTGTCTGCTGGACTTCAAACAACATTTAGACTCCCTGTAAGTAGGGGATTCACATAAGTAGGCCAACTGAATTTCCTGTCCTCTCCTCTCCAGTGGACGGAGCGATCCACCGCACCGCAGGTCCCCTACTAAAAAAGGAGTGTGCCTCCCTTCACGGCTGTGAGACCGGAGAGGCGAAGATCACCTGCGCCTACGGCCTCCCAGCAAAATGTAAGTACAAAGTGTGCAAGTGTTTGTGTTTTCTTTCAGCCGCTTGCTCAGTGCAGTTATGCTGGACGGCTTCCAGGTGTGAATGTGTGGTAAAGTGCGACTGTGATTCAGGGTGTTGCTGTAAAAGAGCAAGCTCCAAAGAGGAGGTAAATAAAGGTTAACCAGGGTGCAGCAGATCACAAAAATAATGGTTTGGATCGTATCATGGTTTTGTGTCACGGATTGGATCATTTCTTGGATCTGCAAAGGAAAAGGGAGACAAACATAACTTTGCATTATGAGGCATGAAACAATAGCCTGTGTCCATGTCATCAAAACTTGACGATAACTACATGAACACTTTGGATCCATTAGATGCTGGTTTGGTTGTTACTCTTCAAAATCCATGAGAGCGACACGTTTTCTTTCCATGACTTGTAGCTACAGCAGTTTGTTGTCTCCAATGAGGCAGTTTACTCACAGTTCACATATGCGCTGAACTGTGGGGCTTGATCCATATGGATCACAGATCAACTATGTTCTGTTATACCACTAATAAAAAGATATACAAAATAAGGAAATTCTACTGTTCAAACATGTACCAGGAATTGTTTTTTTCTTCACAGAAATCATATTATCAGCTTAATCTGACATCTGTCTTTTGGTATAAAGCAGAAAATCATGTAGGTGTCCATAATAATGTCACTTATGCCTTCCATTTATAGCAAAGTAAATGGCACTCAATTATATAGTAGCACTCCATTGCAGCGTGTATAATGTGACGAAACTGAAGATTCAACATGACAGAAAAAGCTTTTCTAGGTGTTTTTTTCTGTTCAGAAAGAAAATTCTTCTCCAACTTCCCTGAGGTCCAAAAGACAACATGTGACTGTGAAGAGAGCATCAATTCAGATTTTAATAAGAGCTCAGCTGCAACCACATTGTTTTTCTGAAATGTCAAAACTCATGACTAGGATGTTAATTGAGTAAATTATATGACTCTAAAACAAAATTAAAAGTGTAGTCTTTAGTTCATCACTTATGTAGTTACTGATATAAATAAAGTCTGATAAAGTCTTGACAGTAGACTAAAATACTGACTCATAATACTGCTTTCACATTTTAAATGTTTTAGTTTACTTGCTGTATAAGAACTAGGTAATAAGCATTAGCAACATCTACAGAATCTTAACCTTTGGAAAAATGATTCAAAATAGTGAAAAATGCCAGATCTGAGACCCTACAGGTGTCTTTTTTCTGACAAACAATCCAAAATTTAAAATAATGGTGTCAGTATGCTTCAACGAAAGTGCTCGTCAGATTGTCGAACTGCCACTAAAACCTCCTCCCCCCACACCTCTACAAAGTCAGACTTGGGTGTTGATTCTAACAATTATAGTAACTTTTCAAAAACAACAGTCTGAGAAGCTCGCCCACTTCCTGCAGTGATCGGTCTTCAGAAGTGACCAAGTAGGCAGGATCTGAACTTCACTCTCAAGCTTTCTTTTTCATTCTTCTTCTACTTCCGTCACTTTTCATACATTCAAACGAGTGCAACACTATGAATGCAGTGAAAGGAGAGACTGTCAAGTATTTGCCACCATTATGTCCCTATTTAAACAATTATCGCATCTTGCTCATCTATGTGACAGCAGACTTCTCACCCCACCATCGAATGAGGCTGTTGGGAACATCTATAAACACTTCTGCCTTCAGTCAAGTCACAGAAACAAATGACTAAAAAAAAGAAAGAATATAAAACACATAAAAACACAGATTCTCAGATTTCAGTAGCAGGACCAGCTGGTATTTTAAACAACTGGATTAAATAACTGAAATTGTTATTCAGCCATCAAAGTAGTTGCCGATCACTTTTGTGTCGATGGACTAATTGTTTCAGCTCTACTTGTCCTGCAACATTTAACACTAAATACAAAATATGGCAAGTTATGTGTTCACTACACAGTTTTTGATTGTCAGCAAAACTGTAAATACAGAAATTCTTCCGAAATGGAATATCTTAACATGATGGATTATCCGTCTTAGCATATAATATTACTTGTCTCATACTGTATGTCAAGTGTTACACAGTTCCAAGAGTTTCTATGCCACTTCATGACACTCCCCCTTCATTTTGAATGTGATCCTTTGTCAGGAGCCAATCATGATATTACCCACCGCTGTAATGGCACACACATAGCATGACACCAATAGACATAGCAATAATGCATAAGCCAAGCTTTTTATATTAAAAATGACCACCCAGGTGTGTGTGTGTGTGTGTGTGTGTGTGTGTGTGTGTGTGTGTGTGTGTGTGTGTGTGTGTGTGTGTGTGTGTGTGTGTGTGTGTGTGTGTGTGTGTGTGTGTGTGTGTGTGTGTGTGTGTGTGTGTGTGTGTGTGTGTGTGTGTGTGAGAGAGAGAGAGAGAGAGTGAATGTGATTAAAGGAAAGGCTGAGACTGTGTGATATCAGCTTCCACAGAGAGTTTAAGTTCACAGTGGAAGGAGAAATAGAAAAAAGGAGAGAGAAGCGATGATAAAGGCAAGCTCAAGGCAGAATGGAGAGCAGGAGTAGAGAGATAGATAAGAAGGGAGTGGGAAAAAATATATAAAATAAGAATAAAACGAAGCAGCATGGAGGAGGGGACAGATGTGAGGGGAGCTGAAGACAGGAGGGAATTATGAGGAGATGAGTTCTTACATTGTCTGTTCTCCTTTGTTGGTTCACTTGTTTAACTTTGAGGATGTTGGCTGTAGTATATGTGTGTGTGTGTGTGTGTGTGTGTGTGTGTGTGTGTGTGTGTGTGTGTGTGTGTGTGTGTGTGTGTGTGTGTGTGTGTGGGTTTGTGCGTGTGTGTGTGTGTGTATCGTGTGTGTGTGGGTGAGAAAAATGTCAATGTGTGTTCATTTTTGTTGTAATTGCGAGCATGTGTATTCCTGTTTGCACATACAATATGATACTGTGTACATGCATACATGTCTCTGTGCTGCATGAAGTGCAGTACATCAGTGTGTACAGAGTGGGTTGCTTGTCAGGTCTTATCGCTGTCTTACCTTTAACTATCTGTCAGCATGAGATCTGTGTGACTGACTATGTTTCTGACTGACTGACTGACTAACTGTTTGTGGGCGTGCGTGTAAGTGTCTAAGAGCCTCTCTGCCTCGTACTCATGTGTGCGTGGCTGTTGCCCAGCATGTGGTACGGAGACTGGCTTTCTCCTCCCAGACAAAATATTAAATCCCAAGAATAATTCAACATGCGTCTGCTCCAATGCTTAAACACTCACAACAGGGCTTGATTACCTCTCAGCAGGAGGGGGAGAGGTGAGACAGCAACAACAGAGGGAAAGCAAAGGAGGGATAACAAAGCAGATAGAGGACTATATAAAGACAGAGCGGTGCAGAGGAAAAGAGCAAGATATAAAAATGAAACTCGACAGGAGAGAGGCAGAGTGGTTGAGAGACAGGTCCAATCTAAGCCAACACTTTGATCTTGATTTGTACGGGCTTGCCACCAGATGTGGGATTTCAAGTGAGCGTCTGATTCACGAGTTGCCAAATGGTCCAGAGGACCTTCTGCCAGCCCTCAATGCACAGTGTCCGTCGATGATCCCACAGCCACTTAGCCAGCAGCATCCCAGTACCGTAACCTAGCAACACCCAGAGTGCATGGCACACTGCTGCTGCTGTTTAGTAAGAGTCGCATGCAATTTGAGGATGTTGACAAATGACAGCTGGAAATTTTCAAGCAGGCTTCGCCTAAATTCACATATTAAGCAAAACTTAAAGGCAGTTAAATGAGCAATTTGTCAACTTTGGGGCATGTGAACCACTGTAACGAGGGCTCTATTAGGCGTGGAACTGGATTGCTTCTGTGAGCATAAGATACGTGCATTGCTCACTTGCAAGCCAGATGCATTCTGTAAGATACATGTGTAAGTGTGTTCTTGAGTGTTTTTTTGTTGTTGCTCATCAAGGGAGCATTGGCAAAATGTGTCGTCCAGACAACCCAGCAGCCCAGAGCTCACCTGTGTACCAATACACATAGCTGTAACCCAGCTCACCTGTTCCCCAGCCAGCCCCTCACTCCCCTGCCGAACACACCAAAATACAACACTGTGACACACCGGGGAGTGAAGGTGCCGGAGGGCGGGATTAAGAGTACGAGAGACAGCTTGAGGTCAGAACCATAATCAGTATTTTCATCAAGTAAAAGCACCTGCATTGGTGAAGTCGACACAGACTTTCATAACTCATTAAGTCTTAGTTTAGTGGTAAAGTGATATATAACAATCCACACTTTCCCATGAATGTGATACAGGTATATCATCTCATATCAGTCTGGCAGTTGCAGTTTTGGAACCTTTTATGGCAAAAAAGCTTAAAACAAAATGTAGCAACATCGCTAAAAATGCATCCAAGGAAGTAAGAAAGACAAGGATTCAGATGATCACAGGTCGAAACTCCTGGGTCAGTCAAATTTATTTGGTGGCCAAAACAAAGGTGACCGATGAAAATGTTCATTTAAGGGGAAATACACATAAAGTTGGTACACTTCCAATGACGTAATTTAATAATAACCAAGAGTCTTGTAGTCAGTACAGAGCAGGTCAGCTGACCAAGTAAAAATTATTTGTTAACAGATAAGAAATGCTCATTAAATCTAAATGACATTTACCTGGGTCTAAATTGGGCTTTTTTCAAGGAGA
This sequence comes from Scomber scombrus, assembly GCF_963691925.1. Classification (NCBI taxonomy): domain Eukaryota; kingdom Metazoa; phylum Chordata; class Actinopteri; order Scombriformes; family Scombridae; genus Scomber; species Scomber scombrus. The sequence continues at coordinate 14,836,561 of NC_084978.1, forward strand.
TTCCCTTTTTCCCCAGGATATTACTACAAATTGAATTCTTTCCAGGAAACTTTACAGCAAATTATTAGGAAACTACAGACCTGTAAAATAAATCATTTCAGATATGTCTTCTGCAGGTTTGTTTTCTGCAGGTTAGTCACATCTTTTTGTAGATTTAACCCCAAAAAATCCAGAAATAACTCCAAAAAACCCCAAAAAACACTCCAGCATAATCGTACACAATGCTTTGTTTCGTCTTATACTGTGCACTGTATTTGCATGTTGTGTATTCAGGGGCAAATAGTTAGAGTGAAGTATACTGTTTGAGTAAAGTGAGAGTAACACAGTTGGAGGTGGAAAAAGATGGAGGGAAAACAAGATGGAACTGAAAAGGCCCACGTAGAAAGAGTGCTGGGGGAAATAGAGAGGTACAAAGCAAGAGAGATATCACTCTGTCAAAAATTGGCTGTTATGCTTCCCTCTCTTCCCGCCCTTACTCCCATCTCCCAATTTCTGCTCCCTCGGTGGCCAATTACCGCTAATTAAAATCCTCACTGCAGCTCTCGTAGACTCCCCCTCTTCCTCTCCTCCAAGACCTCCATCTCTCTGTTTCGCTGTCACCCTGTCGCTCTCTCTCGTCTCCTCGTTCTTTGAAGATGTGGTGTTTCTGCCTGTTGCGATCAACAACTTAAACACCTTGTTTCCTTCCTTTTCTTCCCCTTTATCACCTTTCTACCTCTTCCCTTTTTTATTCCTCCTCACTCCTAAATTTGGTCCCCTCTCATCCTCCTCCTCCTCCTTTCTCCTATGTATCTTGCTTCACTCCTACCAGACCCACTCTTTCCGCCTTTCCCCCCACATCTCACCTCCTCCCCCTCTGTTCCTATCATCATCAGCAGTAAGGTTTCTTCAGTAGTGCCAAGAGACTTGACAAGGCTCTGGGCTAAAGACTGTAGCACTCAGACTGTGATACCTCGCTAGTTGGGGGAGTTTTTTTTTTTCTTCCTTTTTTTTTCTTTTTTGACAAGGTTGTCGACATCTTTGCTTCTTCCTGCCTCGGCGTCAGCAGTGCGATCCTTCTAGGTGTTAAAAAGCTTCGTCAAAGCTGCTGCTGCTGATGAGGAGGAGTGTGATGATGATGATGATCACAGCAGCAGCCCTGGTGTTAATTCATTCAGTTAATTCATTCGCCTTGAAGGGAAAAAAAATGGGATAAAAAAAAAAAAACGCTCCAGTGTTGCTTGGCTCAGGGAAAGAGAGTTGGAGAGCGGGAGTAAGAGGGAGTGAAGAATGTCTTTGCTGCTGCTGCTCTCTGATGAAGAGAATTATGTCCGCTCCTTTTAGCATTGGCATCTTCACCAACCCCCCCCCCCCCTCGCCTTTTCCCTTCTACTCTTGTCTTCCTGTTTAGAATAACTGCCCCTCTGTCTTTTCAGAAAAAGGTAGAAAGAGATAGGGAGAGCCGAAGGCGCCTTCCAAGACCTGAGCCTTCCTTTTGTGCCAAGACTCGGGCCTGGATTTAAGAGCTGTGTGCGCTTGGCTGAGCACAAACTGAGGCCGGGTGCACAAAGGACCAGCTAGCCTTTTTCCTGCCTCCTGCTTTAAAGGCAGATGAAGAAAGGCGAGGGACAGATGGAGGTATGAGAAGAAGAGAGGAGAGTCAGAAAGGGGAGGGGAGAGGACGGACGGATGGATGGCTGTTGAGTACAAAAAACAGGAGCAGCGACTCGTGGCCTCCCAGGTAAGAATGGCGAGAGGCCACGAGGGGAGGAGAGAGGGGGGAGCAGAGGGAGGGAGGACCGAACCTAAAAGAGGGGTAATGACAATAAGCAGGGGAAAAAAGCTGAGATGGCAGACAAAGGAGAAGCAGGGGCGGGTGTCACCGGATGGCACTCAGTCAAGTCCTCTTAAGGCTTATACCAGTGTGACGCCCATTTAAGGGAGAGAACAGGGTAAATATGCAAGGCAAATCAGGTGTGTGATGAATATAGTTTGAGCCGCACTTAAGCACAAATTTACTTTGCTTTCCCCCGCCTGTGTTATCTGGCTGTTTGCCTGCTGTGTCTGTGTCATTATTTTTACCTTGACTTTGTTTTCTTTCATTATGTTTTTCAGCCTGTTCATTATTGTTTTTGGTAGACGATCATGCCAGCGTTTTGTCCTGTTCTTGTGATGGGGGCTTTAATAAAACAAGTGTAGCAGTATGTTTTATGAAAGTGTTAGAAACACTCTTTTGTGTCATAATTAAGTCAGACTGATTTGTTTTTTTACACGTTGATGAAAGAAGCATTTTAGCATATTTTCCTAATCGGTCTGATGGGAACTGCTTTTGGGATTTTACCACAGAAGGAATTAGCAGTTGGTTTGGAGGAATGCTGTGTAAGGGAGGACATCTGACATTAACAACAACAATAACAATATTTTTTATACAAAGAATTTAATCAGGTTGTGTTTAGAAAAGTAAAAGTTTAGGTGGATTTTCATGGACCAATTAGTACATTTAATCAAGTAATGTACTTATATTTTGAGATAGTTGTACTTTACTTTTAGTATTTCAATGTTCTGCTATTTTGTACTTCAAGTTCTAACCTACTACATTTTTCAGAGAGAAATATTGCAGTTTTTATTCAACTACACTTATCCAACAGCTGTAGTTATTTTACAGAGTAGTTATTTTATTAGAATAGTGACATGTATTGCTCTACATAAAACTGCCCAACTGTTGATGAGGCTGGTTGAATTAACTCTACCTTAATCAGCTACGCCATAAAAAACTGCTTACACATTATTGCTGAGTAATAATAATCCAATGTTGTAATATATAAAAATATACCTCTGGTCAAAGGCATTATGTCTCCATAATGAATACTTCTTTTGAAACTTTTTAAATACATTTAATGATATTACATTTTTAGCACTTTTATTTTGTGTATGTACTTGACTTTTACTTGTAACATTGTATTTTTACACAGTGGTATTACTACTTTTACTCAAGTAAAGGATCAGGGTCTGTACTCACAAAGGGCTATAAGTAGCTCCTAACTGGCCAAAAAAGAAAAAAACTAGTTTTTGGTCTATGGAAAATTTACAAATTAAGCACTAAGAGTGGCTCCTGAGTCTGAGTGAAATTATAGGTAGTCCACACTCTTCACACAGGTCATGAGCCATGTCACATCAGCTTTTGAAAGAATGCAACAATAACAAACTTTTTAAAACATATTTACATGGCAGTTGATTTAATAATGATCCAGTCTGCTCACCAACCAAAACAATCCAGTAACACTGGAGATGACAGTTTGCACATCTCTCCACTATTGGGAGTCTGGAAAAATGCTGTTTGCAGGGCTGATTAACTTGGAATATCTCCGCCATCTGTCAGAATTAGTCAATGCACTCTTAAGACCCCGATTTGTTTGATAATTAAACCAAAGCGGATGTCATTGCGATTGCTGGATTACCCAATGAAATTGGTGCTATATAGAATTACCTCATCAAAGGATGCAGATTTGCTCATTTAACTGTAGAGAAATATCACGATGTGAACATACAGATGGATGCCAGATATTATCTACTTGACACGTCAATATTTGGCATGAAATCTGGAACACAGTATAAAATATATTATATAACATAAATTAATGTGGATCCTAGTTTAGTATGTATGTATTTCTTCCTTTTTGTGGTTTCATTTCACAGTGACTGACACAGACCTGCCACTGGGGATGTACATTAGTTATAGGTTCATTCATGACACATGATGTCATGATGTCCATGGCAACTAGGTCAACCACCGCCCCCTCTCCTATCTCAGGAGCTCTCTCAGTTTCTTACTAAAATTTGTTCTCATCAGCTTTGTGAATCAAACTTAATAGGAAACTCTTACTTAAGACCCTGTAGTGCCACTTAAAAAGACTCCTGATGGTAAGATAAGATGCTTTGTGAATTTCGACCCTGATTGCTTGGTCCATCACTGAAAATAGCACATGGTGAGATATGGTATAATTTATCTGCTCAAACAAGCGAAAAGACTCGATGACAGAAAATTAGCTATAGCTTGTATTATTTGTAAAACTTTTCTCTGAGATGATGTTGGAAGAGACTCATAGCACCGTATGCTGTAAATAATAAACTGAGCACCAGAAGTTTACACATAATAGATACAGTACACAGTGAAATATCAATAGTTTAACTAGCTGCGCTAAACCATGTTTTTCCTTTATTAGCTGGAAAGAATCCAGAATCCAGTGAGAAAAATGCACAGTTAGATTATATGACATTACACGCTACAGTCAAATAATAGCACAGATCACTTATTACAGTCTGATGAAGCTTGTTGTTCAGACCCCCTTTGGAAACAGTCTTCAGGGTAAAAAAATCAAAAGGCTCTGTTTAACAATAGGTCATGATTCTCCCTCCTCTGTGTGGAAGATCGACTTTTCAGACCCACAGACGCAACGACACAATACTTCACTGGAATGCACAGTCCCAGGGTAATGACAGCCATTAATTCACATTGCATGCTAATGTTCATCTGCAGGCAGTTTTTAATTTCTTCTCCACATATCATAAACGGATGTGTTACATTCTCAACACCTGTGCATATTCATGTAATGACAATTTGGAAATATTTAACCTCAAGTGAAATGATTAAATGTGGCTATAACATGCACATGTTTGCACTATATGCAACTGATACAATAAAGGGTGCAGTTTTTTTGGGTACTGCAGACGGTGTTAAAACTGCTTGTCGGAAAAAATGTGTGTTCCTGTTATGTGCAAAATCAGCATGAATGAGCTGGTCTGTTAAGTTTCTCCCTCATTAATCTACAAACGGAGCCAGAAACTGAAAAACATTCATGATATGGGTATAGTTTGATTGGTCCATGTGGATCCACTAAACCTTTAAAAGACAGGCCTGCCATTGCTCTGAATAAGAACTGCTGAAGATCTTTGTGTCAATCAGAAACCCATGTCAGCTGTAAGTGAAAAGTACAATTTTTCCATTCAGTAATTGAATGTCTGTACTTTCCTGAAGTATAGGCACCTAACCTTAGAACATTTACACATGGAGACATTATATTTATTCACAGAATACAACATTTTCCTAAAGACTTGTTGTGGTGCTTTGCCTTATGGTTTGTCAGAGAGAATGACACTCTAAAGAAAGGTGAAGATGATCTTGACTGTGAAAGATATAGTAGGAGAAGGAGCTCACCCTTGTAAAGTGCTTTAGATAGAAGCTTTATTTTTTTTTTTCATATACAGCCTATAACAACAGATTCACATATATAATCTGTATTTCTGTCATCCTATGTTTTCATACTGTAATTTGCTATCTTGTCTATTCCATACACACATCTATTGAACGTCTCATCCCTCCTTCCTGTGTTGCTCTTCCTGAGGCTTCTTCCATATTTCCCTCATTTAAAAGTGTTTTGGGGGAAGTTTTGGCTTTATTAGAATTGAGGGTCTAAGTATAGGTGATGTTGTATTGATGACCAGATAACAGAAACCCTGTGAGGCAAAATTGTGATTTGTGATATTGAGCTTTATAAATAAAAACTGACTTACTTGCTTACCATTTCTGATTTCAACATGACAACAACCATGTGTGCAAAAACACGGTTCATAAAGAAATGACTGATGTGCACAAAGCCCTGACCTCAGCTTCGTCAAACACTTTTGGGATTAATTGGAATGCAGTCTGCAACTCAGGTCTTGCTGTATCGGCCAACATCAGAGCCCGACCTCACTGGCACTGTTATAGCTGAAATTTCCAGAATCCAGATGCCAAAATCTTGTGGAAAACTTTCCAGAAGAAAAGAAAAGCATATTCATGACCATAGTTGTGTTTATCAGTTGTATATGTTTAGATGTCCACATACTTTTGGCCATGTATTGTACATTTTCACATGACTGAAGAATGAAACCAAATGACAGCCTTGTGTATATACATAGGCGGTTGTTTATGTTATCTACACCCATAACACACACACTCACAGTTACTATGAGTCACATACACATATTAAGAAGACACATATCCACTTTCTCCCTTTAACGTTGCTCCTCACACACTATCCAACACAGTCCCCCCTTCACACATAAATCCCTCACACATCCTAACATGCTCCGCTAGCTTTCCATCTACCCATCCAGCACCCCCCCCCCCCCCCCCCCCCCCCCCCCCCCCGTGTTTCAGGGTAATGTGAGCCAGCAGCCGTAACACTGGGGTGGGGAGAGAGAGGAGTTGGAGATGGAGGAGGGGTGAGGGGGTTGCGTTGATGTATGGTGGAACTAAAGCAGCCCTGCCGATCGATAATGTAAACAGGAGTGAAGAGAGGCGGTAAATAAGGCCGACTCCTGACAGAACTGTCTACCTCAGGTGACGGAGAGAGAGAGAGAGAGAAAGGGAGGGAGAGGAAAGAGGAGGACAGGGAGGTGGAGTGAGGGGTAGATCTAATAGAGGAAGGGAGGGAAGAAAGGAGAGACAAGGATGCAGGGGTAAAGACGATAATGGAGGGATGAGAGAGACAAGATAGGAGAGGGAGGGACAAATGGGTAGAAAAAGAGTAAGGAAAGAGGGAATGGAAGAGAGGTGGAATAGCTGGATGAGGTAATGGCGAAGAAGAGAGGGAGGATGTTGACGACAAAGGACATAGGAATGAAATAGAAAGATGGAGTGCGAAGTAGGATGGATGAACTGGATGGAGAGACAAAGGGAAGGAGAAAAAGGATGAGAGCAAGCAGCTCTGGTAAACAAAAATAAAGAGGGGAGAATATGATTGGGTTAGAAACAGAGAGAAAATCAACATAGCAAATAGATTACAAGTCAGCGTTAACAGCAAAAGTGGTTATATTTGTGTAAATGTGTGTGTGTGTGTGTGTGTGTGTGTAAAAACAGTGCAGCAGTGACATTTAGCAGATGACATGCAGATGAATGACCACCAACTGACCCACTGTTGAACCGCACCAGCACTACACGCACACACACATGAACACACACACGACCGAGTTGTGAACCTGGCCACCGCTGAGTCCTCCGTTGCTGCATTGGCACGGCTGAGTGACTTTTCGAGAGCGCACACACTCACTGTGGGCTTCTTGACGACTGGAGGAGTTCAGACTAAGCCGAGAGCCAACACACACACACACACACACACACACACACACACACACACACACACACACACACACACACACACACACACACACACACACACACATACACATACACACACACGCACACAATTGACAACATAAACAATTACACAATTCACGTACAAATACACATAGAGAATAAATATGTGCCAAAGTGTTTTATTATGATTACACTGCACTCCTTCTCTGTTTTCCCTTTTTTTCTCTCCGTCATGCTTGACTGCTTGTTGGATCACAGTAATTAAGCTCATGTGTCCGTTAGTGTTTCATCTGCTGTGATTTTAACTAATTCATATGTTCTGATCTGTTTCTGCTGCTATTTAAGGAAGCATCCGCAGCTTTCTTGCACACTATAAATAAAATTGTTGCCGCTCACCAACTGATGAATCACAATAGTGACTCATCGTATAGCAGGCTCATGGAAGCTCTTAAATTTGCAGTTTTGAACTAGTGTTTCTTTCCCTGATGTGACAGTATAATGGAGGGTTTCAAAGGTTACAAGGAAGGTTCAAATACTGCTCTCTTGACAGCTACAGTATTCAAAATGTAATACCAAGTAGAAAAATGCGTCACACATTGTTGCACTGATGACGCGTGCATTTTCTAATACTTTATTTTGAACATTATTTGAATTCATCCACAATGTCCACACTGGATTAACAACCCACATTAATCATGTTTCAAGTGTCATCAGGTGAATATGAAATATAAATAATTGTGATTCAAAAGAGAAAAAGAAGCAAATATATAAGATAGATGTGTTCATGGGTGCTGGTGAGAAAATAATTTTCTGACTGAATTTTATTTAATTTATTTTTTTACTGCTGTTCAGATGAAGAAAAACTATTTTTAAAATGATGCAATTTGGTGCGTTCTGGCCATCACTGTTGTACCTGGAAAAGGCAGCAATTTATGCAGGAAACGTATATAATGAAACATTTTACCTTCAAAAAGTATGCTACTAGTGATGAATGAGTCTTTTTTTGACGTACAGTTTTACTTATTTTAACTATCCACCTGTATTTTTGAATATATCTGCACTTATTTACTTTATGGACTTTAAAGTCATCCAGAAATCTACACCAATCTGTAAAAAAAAAAACTTTAAAATTCTCATTTTCATATTAACATATATCACAAATGTTAATCTTTTAGATTAATTACTTTGTGTTACTGCTTGTCCGTACTTACCATTAAACCAGTATGAAGGAGCATTTTATATATAGTATTTATAAAATAAATACATTTTGAACAGGATTAGAATTGATTTATATATTGAATAAAACTGAATTTTTTGTAGAGCACCAACAGTAAAGTTTCACTGTTTAAACTCAATAATATCTCCCTCAAAACAAATATAAAATGTAAAATAAATATTATTCCTGACAACTCAATTGTGAGTGAAGTTAAGAAAGAAAAAAGAACGCAGACATCAGTCATTATCAGTGTCTCCTGCTGCCACTGGCAGAAAGAAGGGGTTGGTTTGTCTCAGACAGCAGCTGAGTTTACAGTAACTTGCCAAATTTTAAGATACGTGGCAAAGTAAACTAAACAGTCAGATAACATACAGAAATCTTTTGTTTTAGTGTGTTTGTAACAATTCACTATTAGCTAAGGTGCTGTGCCAGTTGAAGAGGTGTATTGATAAAGTATCTGCTTTTCACTCGGAAAGGTTTTGTTACACTTGCAGTAACAAGTGTAGTTGTTGTCAACTCGAGTAATCTTCACTTCATCCTCTCCACCATGGTCTCTCTGCTCTGCTGTTCTGTCCATTGATTTTGCTCTCTCTCTGTCTCTCTCTCTCTCTCTCTCTGTCTCTCTCTCTCTCTCTCTCTCTCTCTCTGTGTGTGTGTGTGGAGGAGCTCGGCCTTGACACAGAGAGACTGCAGCACGATAATAATTTACACCAAAATTTTAAAAAGTACTGATGTCTGATATTGATAACTGTTTTTTTGCATTAGCAGTAAAAAAAAAATAAACAGACTATGATGGAACAAATAATTCACTTTCGACAGAAGTCTCTTCACCTGTCTGCATTGTCAGTACAGTAAAGTATCAAATGAAGAAACACCTTCAACCCATCAAATTTATGCTGGTACCGGTGGCCTTGCCCTCTGAATTTCTTAAAGGAGGAAGAGTGCACACAGATATTCTCATTTCATCATCTTTTTTATTCCAACAGCATATTGCTGAATGAAAGCCCAACGTTTGAGCTTACGCTTTCAATTTAGTGAAGCTCAACAGCATTTGTGAATCAGGGAAGACAAGAGAGATATACCATGTGTACTAACACAGACATACATACAGTATATGACTCTGGCATTTAGTTAAATTATACATCAGAATGTTAAAATTATAAGCAAAACTCGACATTAAGCCTTAGAAAAATCTGATGCATGATCCTGGTGGCTAAGTGGTTAAGGCGCAAATCTTTTTCACTGCAACGTCGTAGCCACAGACCTCGTGTTTCCTGTCTGTATCTGTACTGTCAATTTCCAATAGAAGCAAATGCCAAAATATTAAGAAAAAAAATCTAATGAACATCAAATATGGATGGTGATAATTCAATTTTGGGGAAAATGCAGTGTCCACATACTGGATTGTTGCTCAGAAAGGTAACATGTAAACCTCACTGGGTCGAATCACTCTACTTTCTTCCCTCTCATCTCATTTATTGTCCTGCACCTGACCTAAAGATATACGATATCTCTTATATCTCTCTGATAATATTATTAGCAAAATACTGTCAAGAGGATATAATCTTATCATGTTATGGTTTACTTATTTCTGTTGTTCAAATGAGTGATTCTGAGTAAGCTATCGTAAAAAAACATCAAACGTCACATTTACCTCATTTAATGCCTAGGAACAACAGCATTGCGCAACCAAATTACAATAATAATAATAATGATAATACTACTACTACTAGTAATGATAATAATAATAATCAGACTCAATTTTTGCAAGAAGTGTAAATTTCTGGTCAGTTATTTTGTAAAATGAACGCTTTATTTCTACAGATGAAAGGAAAAAAAGATCCTGTCTCATAGTATTATAAACTGACATGCTGTGTTTTGGCATCTGATAAGACTTGAAACTGATGGATCTATCACTCAAACTGGACTCCCTGGATCATACTTCATCAACTCAGCGCGCCCCTGCCAACACAGCTTTTTGCATTTCTGAACGGCCAGTTACAGTGGAAGTAAGGTCATCTTTAAATATGGTTTTGCAAACATTTGCCACACCATCGATATACAGTATATAGTGGAAAATATCCAGCACAATGTCGTGATAATGATTAAAATCATATCCAGTAGTCCTAACAACAAATAATTGAACTCTTTATAATATATACATGACAACAGAGGAATTTAAAGTGATACATCAGGTAATAATATCAAATATTAATAACTGCTTAGTTGTTTTTTTCTACAGTAAGACAACAGGCCACAGTCACTTCCTCTGCATTTTTTTATAACCACAGTTAAATATAAGGTATGCAGTAAAGTATGCAGTTTCTGTTGTATTTTCCCCCTTTGATGGTGCACAGATTGGTGAAACCGTAATGTGTTAAGAGTACAGTAGAGTCAGAGTTGACAGATTACATTGTTATTGCTGCAAGAGTGAGAAAAAATACAGCTGGCTGATGTTGTGACTCTCAACAACTAATAAGCCAGTAGCTGCAGCCTGGTGGAAGATTTACACTCTGCATAGAAGCTGAGCTCAGATTTTGAACAACTGTGGACAGAACGAGGAGTCGGGTGGGAGGGACGGACTCATCAGTGTGATCCTCCAATTACAGATTAAAGATGTTTGGCTGAATTAGTCCCTGACACTTCCAGAAGGATCATTACTGTTGAGAAGCTGTAGTAATGATTTGTATCACACTCACACATGCACATGCACACACACACACTCTCACAAGTTTGCATAGCTATCCTTGTTAGGAGATACCTAATACCCAAAACCCTAACCCTACCCTTCACAAGGACCTCAGACATGATGTTTTGCCTCATTAGAACCTGGCTTTGGTCCCCAAGAGGCCTACTGGTTTGGTGTTTATACGGGAAAAAGTCTCAATGAGGTAACACACACATACACATTCTTATTAAGTCCTGTTGCCGCCTTAATATTGCGAAATATAAATAAAATAAAAATGCATCATACACTGAATGGAAAACCACAATCACTTATTGATTATTCTAAATAAATATATGCCAATCATAAAGGAAGAGCTGGAGAAGGATAAGAAGAACTTTTATACTTCAACACAACTGAGAGTTGGATCGTGCTTCTGCTCAGAATCAGGTTGTCATTAAAATGCTGTCAGTTTGCTCAATAACTACCTCCAGTTGCATGTGATATGAAGGAAGCTACATAACATAAACCTTTGATAATCTATGCAATAGAAGAATATTAGTGTCTAATAGCCATGTCTGTGTATAAATAGCTTTGATTTAAATCCTTACTATTCTTTCTGTGTGGATTCATGCACTCAGGCTAAGTGATTTCTTAGGGACCGCACTATCCTTCATCAGTTAGAAGCTCGATGAAGGACTGTCATGTTAGTCAGACAAGTTTCTTGCAATCCAGATCTGTGGACTCGACTGTATTCACAATTCTCTTATACCAGTCTGTGGTACAGATTTTCATCCTCACGCTCCTGAGGCCTCATTTTTGACACAGTGCATAGGATCCATACCAATGTGCACACAAAAGCTGACAATGCCTGCACCAAATAATAATCAGATTTATAAAACTGTGTGCACGCATGAATGCAAGCATGTTTCCCTTTATAAATCACAATCAACTTGAAAATGTGTGCACTTGGATCAACCTCAGATCCCACCCCTCTGCAAAAACCCTCACGAGTATTGATGTACATGTTGTTCCTGTTGAGAACGGCAGCAGTAACAGAAGAAAGTTTAAGAAGCTGAAGGCTGCAGCAGCTGGTAATGCAGTCAGTGCAACAAATGAAACAATTCCCGAAATTAAACAAGCTGGTCAAACATGGAGGTAGATACCAAGAGGAGCATTGCTGCAGCAATTTTACATGCAGAGACTATAAGAACTAAAATTGTACTTGGTGATATTAGATATATTATGCACAGTATTAGAATATATTATCAAATATCTATCAGCAATCTCTTTTGCAATTAAAGTTATTTGATGTCATTTTGGGTTTCTACAACTGATTATTAAAATTACATTAGTTAGTTAATGTGGCTGAGGTAAAAAGGAATATGTATATGCAGGGTTAATAACAGCGAAAGGAAAGCCATACTTTTTAATCCTTTGGAAGATATCCACTTTATTTGACTAACCTGGACTGCTAAAGTCTTATATTATCTGCAGATAAACTTTTAAATACATTATTGAACAAAACAAGGACTGGATTTTGTCCCCCATCTCTCAAAGGGGATTTTATAATGGTCAGTTTAAACAGAGGGAACAATTACAGCAAGACAAACCTGTTTCAATGTTCATTTTGGCTCCTGACCGTTTTTTTTTTAAGACAGACTTGGAAAAAATTGTGAACCTGTCCTTTAAGCAAACTAAAACTGTTGTACTTACTGAATGCCTGTATCAGTAAAAGCCCTAATAGTGCTGTAAAAGTAGATGGCAGATGGCACATTACCTGCTGCATACATATAAAAATAAGAATGACTCTGTCCTTATACCATCAAAAATACACACCCACCAAATTATTAAAACATTTATATAACAGGATAAAAAATGAAAAACAGTGCTATAACAAAACCAGGCATGATATCTTTTAGCTCAAAGTATCTCTGTTTCTGACATTTTCCTGTATTTCAGTCACTCAAGTTTTCAGTGATCAGGAAAAACTTTCATTTCCTGATCAGTATTGATTAAGGCTTTTCTGTGGTTTCCGTTTGTGGAATACAACACAAATACAAACTAAAGATTAGCAATGATCAATGTGACTTTTTACTCGGAAAAGTGACCCTTTCATGACCCCTTATATGTCCAGAAAAATCTATTTTACTTCAATAAAATGTTCTATTGAATTACGTTGAATCATATTAAATCGGGTCAAATGCCTGGTTCTTACAGTGGTATCTCTCTGTGGTATTGAGGTAACCTGTATGTATGTAGAAAAGTAACAGCATGTAAAACGGTGGTACATGTTATTAAAATATTTGCCAAAGCACTCATCTTTAGATGGATTTAACAAAAAGTATCTTTAAGATCGGAGCTATGATTGAAGTCAACTTGAACCAGCTTTTCCTTTCTCAAGGGTGTCCTCTCTTTCAGCTCTGTATTTCAAATGCTTTGTTATTAAGAACAAAGTACAAGTAGCTTCTTGGCAGCCAGAGCACTGTTCCAATGCCTGGCCATAATGAGCAGATCCTGCTTCGCTAACCAAATATCCTCCATTGATTGTGGTTAGCTGGCAGAATGTCCTTGTCAATGGATACGACGACGATTTCTAACAACAAATGAGGCTGTAAAAAGTATTGGGGAAGTGCATAGGAGAACGTATTTCATGCTTTCATTATGAATTTCTGGTTTTGAAATAAGATTACCAGATCATATTTCAAAAAGTCTCAAACACGGTGTTAAATCTTTCTGCCTAATGGCCTCCGATCCTCTGAGGATTGGATTAAAGAGCTTCTTCTGGGCTTCTTCTGTGCTGTGGAGTCTGTGGCTTGTTAACTCGGTCTGTGTGTGTGTGTGTGTGTGTGTGTGTGTGTGTGTGTGTGTGTGTGTGTGTGTGTGTGTGTGTGTGTGTGTGTGTGTGTGTGTGTGTGTTTGTGTGCGTGCCCATTTGTCTGTTTGTGTGTCTGAGAGCGAGAGAGTGCGCTGTGTAAATATCCATATTAATTAATCATTGACTTATATTGTTTTGAATTGTTATCAAGATAAATGTGACCCACAAGGGTGCGATAGTCCTGTCTTTTTTTCATGTGGAGAAAAAACAAAGGAGATTACTTTTGGGACATTTACTGTTAATTTATATCCTTCCCTCCTGTTTGTTCTTTAGGAGTGTTTACAGTAGGCATGTTTCCATCAAAATGTGGCACAAATTGTAACCAAATTACCAGAAATATCGACAGAAGAAAATTTGAAAGACTATACGTTCCTATTCACTGCTATAATGCAAATATTAGTAATTGGGTTGTCGAGAACAGCCGGCCGTTCGGGGGCCATGATGTAATTAAAGTAAACAATGTTTAAAAAAAAAACATGATGGAAATATGGTCTTTTGTTCCATCCATCCATCCATCCATCTTCTTTCCGCTTATCCGGGGTCGGGTCGCGGGGGCAGCAGCCTAAGCAGGGAAACCCAGACTTCCCTCTCCCCAGCCACTTCGTCCAGCTCTTCCCGGGGGATCCCGAGGCGTTCCCAGGCCAGCCGAGAGACATAGTCTCTCCAGCGTGTCCTGGGTCTTCCCCGGGGTCTCCTACCGGTGGGACGTGCCCTGAACACCTCACCCGGGAGGCGTCCGGGAGGCATCCTAACTAGATGCCCGAGCCACCTCATCTGGCTCTTCTCAACGCGGAGGAGCAGCGGGTCTACTCCGAGCTCCTCCCGGATGGCCGAGCTTCTCACCCTATCTCTAAGGGAGAGCCCAGCCACCCTACGGAGGAAGCTCATTTCGGCCGCTTGTACCCGCGATCTCGTTCTTTCGGTCACTACCCAAAGCTCATGACCATAGGTGAGGGTAGGAACGAAGATCGACTGGTAAATCGAGAGCTTCGCCTTTCGGCTCAGCTCTCTCTTCACCACGACGGATCTGTGCAGAGCCCGCATTACTGCAGACGCCGCACCGATCCGCCTGTCGATCTCCCGCTCCATCCTTCCCTCACTCGTGAACAAGATCCCGAGGTACTTGAACTCCTCCACTTGGGGCAGGATCTCATCCCCGACCCGAAGGGTGCACTCCACCCTTTTCCGGCTGAGGACCATGGACTCGGATTTGGAGGTGCTGATTCTCATCCCGGCCGCTTCACACTCGGCGGCGAACCGATCCAGTGAGAGTTGGAGGTCACGGTCTGATGAAGCCAACAGGACCACATCATCTGCAAAAAGCAGTGACCCAATCCTGAGGTCACCAAACCGGAACCCCTCAACGCCCTGGCTGCGCCTAGAAATCCTATCCATAAAAATTATGAACAGGATCGGTGACAAAGGGCAGCCCTGGCGGAGTCCAACCCCCACCGGAAACGAGTCCGACTTACTACCAGCTATGCGGACCAAGCTCTGACACCGGTTGTACAGGGAACGGACGGCCTGTATCAGGGGGTCCGATACCCCGTACTCCCGGAGAACCCCCCACAGGACCCCCCGAGGGACACGGTCGAATGCCTTTTCCAAGTCCACAAAGCACATGTGGACTGGTTGGGCAAACTCCCATGCACCCTCAAGGATCCTGCAGAGGGTGTAGAGCTGGTCCACAGTTCCACGACCCGGACGAAAACCACATTGCTCCTCCTGAATCCGAGGTTCGACTATCCGACGGACCCTCCTCTCCAGTACCCCCGAATAGACCTTACCAGGGAGGCTGAGGAGTGTGATCCCCCTATAGTTGGAACACACCCTCCGGTCCCCCTTCTTAAAAAGAGGGACCACCACCCCAGTTTGCCAATCCAGAGGCACTGCCCCCGATGTCCACGCGATGTTGCAGAGTCGTGTCAACCATGACAGCCCCACAACATCCAGGGCCTTGAGGAACTCCGGGCGGATCTCATCCACCCCCGGGGCCTTGCCACCGAGGAGCTTCTTGACCACCTCGGCGACCTCAGCCCCAGAGATAGGAGAGCCCACACCCGGGTCCCCAGGCCCTGCTTCCTTACCGGAAGGCGTGTCGGTGGGATTGAGGAGGTCTTCGAAGTATTCCTTCCACCGATCCACGACGTCCCGAGTCGAGGTCAGCAGGGCACCGTCACCCCCATACACAGTATTGACGGTGCACTGCTTCCCCCTCCTGAGACGCCGGATGGTGGTCCAGAACCTCTTCGAAGCCGTCCGGAAGTCGTTCTCCATGGCCTCACCGAACTCCTCCCATGTCCGGGTTTTTGCCTCAGCGACCGCCGCAGCCGCCCCCCGCTTGGCCTGCCGGTACCTGCCTGCTGCCTCCGGAGTCCCACAGGCCAAAAAGGCCCTATAGGACTCCTTCTTCAGCGTGACGGCATCCCTCACCGCCGGTGTCCACCAGCGGGTTCGGGTATTGCCGCCACGACAGGCACCGACCACCTTGCGGCCACAGGACCGGTCGGCCGCCTTGACAATGGAGGCGCGGAACATGGCCCACTCGGACTCAATGTCCCTCGCCTCCCCCGGTACATGGTCAAAGTTCTCCCGGAGGTGGGAATTGAAGCTCTCTCTGACAGGAGAGTGTAGGCGTGCAGAGGCTGGTTAAACCATATCTCGACTATACTGTAGCTCTCTCTCTCTCTCTCTCTCTCTCTCTCTCTCTCTCTCTCTCTCTCTCTCTCTCTCTCTCTCTCTCTCTCTCTCTCTCTCTCTCTCTCTCTCTCTCTCTCTCTCTCTCTCTCTCTCTCTCTCTCTATCTCTCTCTCCCTGCCCTCAATTTAATACACTTAGATCCATTTACCCTTTATTTAATCAATTAGTCCAAAGAAGAAGAAGGTGTTCATTAACATGACAAAGGTATGAATTAGTTAAGCACTCTGTTGCTGTAAACTTGTGGAAATGAAGGGGGACTAAGACATTTCAAAGCCTCTTGTCAGTTTAATAAAGATGCATAATCTAGAGACAGGCTTAGTGAGGCATTTATGTGAGAATTATTTAAAATCAGCTGGTGTAATCTTGTAGTAGGGAACTTTTTTGGTGACCTGAGACATCCTCTGGCAGCCATGGTGGAGGTCATCAGCTCTTGGCAACAGTGGCGGGGCACTACTAATTCGGTTTGGTAAGGTAGCTTGCAGGCTAATTGTCTAGATAACAACCGAAACAAACCAGCTGATGTCTCAGTTTGGATACAAATTAACCTTGTCAGGCATTCCTTCAGGCTTTCTGGCCTGGATGTTATACATTTGAAAATGATTTGCGTACATCCTCGACAACAGTGCCTTTATAGCTGCCCAGGTGTGCTGTTAAAAATGAAACATTGAGTGCAATTAGTGTATAAGGGGATAAAACAGAGTCATTTACTGAAAGCTGAGCCTGGTTCCAGACCTCTGAATAGCTGTTCAGATCTCCAATTCCTTTAAGCTTTTAAAATGAAGATAAATAATGAAGTTGTAGCGCCGGCACCCCGTATAAAGGGTGGATGATGTTTTGCACTGGAATGCTTTAAAGCGGATTTTAAGGAAGCCGGTCAGAAGGCAGTGGTACATGCAAATATGGAAAGGTCATGCTTACTAACAGAAATATTAATGAAACAGAGGCGCAAACTGAACCCAAGGAAATTAAAAAATGACTTGAGCTGAAGCAAAAGAAGCTAACAAATAAAATCTGCGGCCTGCTCTCTTCCCTCACTCACTGGCCTTTTACCATGTCAGCCTTACCTGACTAGAACATACCATCTTCTCAGGCTACCACAGGGTGAGCTAGACTGATACAAAGCTTTCAAAACATATATAACACATCATGCACAGTCATGAATGCGCCCAATTATACAGACTGTCGTTTACTACAGAGCAAATGTTATTTTTATACCATGAGTGATATTAAGAGAAATATTGGACACAAATTAATGACCCCCCCCCCCCCAAAAAAACACCAGAAATGTTGGGAACCAGGGCCTAGTGAAGAGGGAGAGGAAAAACCTTGTGAAAACAGAACTGAAGATCAGTCTGTGAGATCAAACTGTGAAAAACATGGTTTACTTTGCACCTAACATGCTTGCAACATAAGTGTGAAAATTTGATGTGATTTAGTGCGCTCTGTTTACTGTGGCCAGGGGGGGAACAGGTTTGACTCACCTGTGACTAGATGATCCACTGATACAGTTTTTAATACATATAAGAATGAAGTTGCTCCAAAAAAGTCTCAAGCTGTCAGTTTTGCTTAAAAACATCATCAATAGTTTGGTGCAACAAGTATGCTGACGATGTCACAGAGCAGTTTGTGAGATAGCGCGACACATATAAACAACACACATACATCGACACATAGAGACATTTATCACCTGAGCTCTATCACCTGCAGGGCTGCTGGTGACAATAGACCTTTTTCACAGCAGACATTTTGACTTCTCATAGTCAGGAAAAGTGTTATTTGTAAGATTAACTTTGTTCTGTTCACAGTCAGCCATGACAGTGTGACAGCGAGCCAGCATGCACAATACCAGGACCCTGAGCATGGAGCAGCAAAATGGGACTCATCGTTAATTAGATTATTAACACCTGTGCTTTTCCTACTGTAACATGTCAAAATGTCTTCTATGAAAAAAAGTCCTGTCTCACTGCAGCTAGTAGACCTCTCCCTGCTCTGGCTAACCCCCTCCTCTCTCACTCTAGGCATCTCAGGTTTTATTTTATGGGTAAAAAGAAAAGATGGATGGCATATTTCGCCCCAGGACATCTCAATCATTACAATCTCTATTATTCCCTGTTTTGGTTTGGTAGATTAGTCACACAAGAGGAGACAGATTAAGCGACACACCTTGGGGACACCACGAGAGCAACCGTGGGGAAAGGCTTTTGTTTAGTTTTTTTTAAATTGCAAAATATCACATTTTACGATCAAAACACACATCATAACAATTATGATAATCAGGAGATGTCCTTAACTAGAAATCTGCATGGACAAAGCTGAATGTGTGATATTTTGGCGAGTTTTAGTGTTTAATGGAACAGTTGTGTGCTCTGGTGATATTTTTGGACAAAGTGTGCTATGGCAGCAAAAACACCAGATGACTTGCTGTTATGAGTGATGAGCCGCAGTCGTTTTAATGACAACAGTGGTGACATAACTGTAAAACTTCTGTCAGTGGGTTTAAAAGCTGGTAAAGATGTGCGGTAGAGTGGTGCTTTGTACTTATCTCAGGGACTTAAACTGGGAGGGATAAAGTTGAATATGGACTTTTAATTTAAACAGTAAAACTGAATTTAACACCTTCTAAAATTAACACTAAGGGAAGGTTGAAAACTGGAAAGACTCTGGATATATTTTACTCACTGCTGTGGCAAGTGCTTCATCTGCTCATTTCTGTTCCCTCTGCAGATGTGATTCACACCGTCGGGCCGATAGCACAAGGAGGAGTTGGAGAGGTGCAGAAGAAAGATCTGAGGTCGTGCTACAGGAACAGTCTGCAAACCGCGACTGCAAACGATGCACGTTCAGTGGTGAGTGCGTAGGGATGAGATGGAGAGATAATGGGAAGATAGGTTACAGGGAATGAGAAGGATGAAGGACAAGAGAGCCAAATTAGCCTTCTGACAGTCGTTAGTGGTAAATGAATGGTATTTACAATATTTAACATATCTTCTGGGTGAATAACTGTAATGTAAGAACTGAATTGTGACTGTTTTCTCTATAAAATCCCTCTCTTTACAATGATCACAACAAACAACTCGCTAGGAGTTGTTTGTTGTTGTAGTGGAGAGAATGAAGGAATGCAGATATCTGAAGGAACCAGTGAAGACTGGGACACCAAGATAAATAGGGAAGAAGGCATAAAAAGACAGAAAGGGAGGAAGGAAAAAGCAAAGGTATGTGACTGTCAGGCCTGTCTGACCTGAGCTTAAGAGAAGAAAATCACATCCAGAATTTTCAAAAGGAAACTGCATTCAAACCGAGAGAAATGAAGGGAGAGAGAAGAGAGGGGCTGGTGGGAGGAGTGTTGAGTTGTAAGAAGGTTTTATGAAACACCAGGCAGGAGGCTTCACAATACAGAACGAGGTGTTACAGTCAAAGAAAAACACCAAAGCAACACATGAAAATAACGTCAGAGGTAGAATAGAAGAAAACAGGCACAGAGAGGCTGTATGAAGATAAATGATGCATGTTTGGACTTTTCAGTACTAAGCTTGCTTGAATTTTTTATATTACTACAACATTACAACTACAACAACAACAAAAAATCAATAAATTACATTTGTTACGTTGTTGTAGTCATTATCATAGACACAAATTATATTCATAGCAGTGTGTACAAGTTGGTGAACCAAACATGTTGACATTCATATACATGTCATCTTTGCCGCTCCTCCATACAGCCTCTCTTCACCTCAGCAACAGTGTGTAAATCAATTTCGTTAAGCCTTTTGTTATTGATTTACTTCCACAAAGTGACATGTTTGCTTTTTGCCTTGAAGAACTTGTGCATCATATCTGCTCTCGCACTGAGTTGCCAGCTCCTCAGTCTAGTCAAACAAACAGATCTGGAGACTCTCGGAGCATCTTGGCATCTGCCCGCGCTGCTGTATTTGACAGCAGGTTGATAACGAGCCAGACACAATCTAGTTTGACATTTACTGGCTGGTTTACTCAACTCAGGACTGAGGATGTAGCATGGACTAGTTACTGTATAATTCTTAAAATCATTTTTTTCATATCAACTACTAGTTTTAAAAACTATCTATAGTCTGCATTGGTTGAGTTGTAGCAATGTAATGTACTTACATTCGGTAATTACCTCTAGTCTCCCTTTTTGTGCAGGTTATAAATTACGCACTCACAAGAGATTCACAGTAAACGATGCATGCATGTACTTAAACATTACTGTTTGTAGATTTATCTAATTCAAAGAAGCCTCTCTCGTTACTAATTGCTCTCCTACAGCCATATCCAGCTTGTGTTATGGTACTGCTAAATGGAAACCGAACATTTCCCACTGCTGCTGCTTCACATTTGAAGTGTTTAAGTGGTGGACCACATGGCTTTTATTGTGGGATCAGCCATTGAAAATGTGTATTTATCACAGTGGTTCTTCTCAGCCCACATTTTGTCTGGCTGTGCTCTCAGCAGATACCCAAGAGGCTCCTCTTTTCTTTTCTTACTTTTGTCATTCTCAACTCAAGGACACAGCAACAGGACATATCATGCCACTTGTGCTTTTCTGTTATTTGTATACTGTTATGTATATGTATACTGTTATGGAATGTCTATATTAAACACGGTTAAAGGGCCAACCTTCAACCTGCTCTGAATGCTTAGTTTGCAATGTTACTATCTAATCTACTTCCTGTTTGTGATGACAATGTGAGAACCAATCAGAAGGGGGTTCTCACAATGAGCTAAAACACAAACTGAACTAAGGGGCTCCATAAAGTACCAGTATAAGATAAATAATGAGTTTTTTTAACTGTTAGTCATGCAAATATATGCTAGTAAAACCCCAGAATGTAAATATAGACCTGTAAATGTGCATCATACGTGCCCTTTAAAATGCATTTGCTGTTACCATCAGTAGTTACTAATGTCGCTATGTCTACCGGGACTGAAATATGCATCTGACTTCTTAATTACTACATACCCGTTCAGCACTCAACATTGCTGCAGCCCCAAAAGGAAGATTTTCTTCACCACAAAAAAATGATCGACAGTTTGGTCTTTAAACTGATGTGAAAGTCAGCGAGAGAAGAAAGGCTGTTATAAAAAAGAAAAGAAAACAATCAGGAGAGAGACTTCATGGAGATTCAGCACAGAGTGTGATTTCTGTGCATCTGTGTGTGTGTGTGTGTGTGTGTGTGTGTGTGTGTGTGTGTGTGTGTGTGTGTGTGTGTGTGTGTGTGTGTGTGTGTGTGTGTGTGTGTGTGTGTGTGTGTGTGTGTGTGTGTGTGTGTGTGTGTGTGTGTGTGTGTGTGTGCGCGCGAGAGTGTGAGTGCGAGATGAAAGCAGGCTGTTATGTGATCAGCAACAGACTGTAACCACTTTGTCATCTTCACTCTGCAGGCTTTCCCTTGCATCTCCACTGGAATCTACGGTCAGTGTTTTTGTTTATGTGTGAATCTCCTCCTCAAACCAGAACAAATGCATGACATTTTCATCTGTTGAGTGATAATCGTGTGAGATTTAACACAATTTTCATAGTTTTACTTCAAGTGTTTTTGGCTTGGGGATTTGTTGTCAAAGTAGTGATTTCTTTTTGAGTGCGAGAAAGAAATAATCCATTTTCATTCAACCATAACAACAGCGATAAACTGTATCTGTGTGCCTGTGTACACATTGGCTGTGTTTTCCATCACATGCTTGTTTCCAGTATCAGTCATTGTGTTTAACCCGAGTGCTGAGCCACCCAGTGCCACTTGTCACATTATCTCCTTCAGCCCAGAGGGGGTTCTCAGATTAAGGCCTTGGATTAAGACAGACAGATTTAGATAGATTAGGTCGCAGATTGTGTCAGATTGACTGTAATCCCCCTTCACACTAGCAGGAGAGAGAGTTAAGGATAGTGCTTAAACGTTGCCCGGGGTGGGTTTGGGTATAAGGGCCGGTTGTCAACACTTTTCTCCCGCTGCTAGAAAGAGGAAAAGGCCAAAGTTCTGATTGACTTAGTGTGTTATCCGTGTCTTCCTCCCTCATGCTTGTTTCTGTTTCCTCTTGAGTGTTTGCTAGCAGAAAGAGAGCTGGAGGAATAAAAAGAGGTTGCACATTTTTACCAGATTTAAACAGCCCTTAACCTCTGTAACTCCATTTGGAAGGAAAATGGAGTTACAGAGGTTGTCCTTTAAGAAATATTTCCAAATTGCAAGTGTCATTTATTTTCTCTCCATTTTTTTTAAAGAGGAAAGAGAAACAAGAATCGTGTATTTTATAGTGTTTTGTGTGACTCACTGCACCTGGTATTCGCTGTTGTAATTGCCAACTTTTTGATATAATTTTAAAAAATTGGGGAGGGTTGGTGCCAGCAGTACTGCCAGCCAATCAAGTGGTATTTGAATAATGCTACAAACCTCAAAATTCAAATTGACCAGCCTTGTAAAATTTCACAAAATCAGAATATACCTTCTTTTTAAGGCCCTGAACGCTGGTGTTTTCAATCATTTGGGCTGATTTGACCACGTTACAGGTTAAGGAGAGCAGGTTTTTGCTGGGGATTACATAAGGTCACGTAACTTGATGTACTGTGAAGTCATAAAGGTCTACTTTGCCCCACCATAACAGCTGCAAAACAGCAAATCTGTCTCCTAAATATTGCATTTATATATCACTAAATGTGTTTGCCAAATAGATTTTGGAGGAAATGTAAATGCTGTAAGGATTCTCTTCAGTGGAATTTTTTTTCCAGTCTTGTACTTCCCATAAATTGTAATAAGATGTTGGGGTGAGTGATAAATGTGCTCATCTTAGGATTTAAAAGGATTTTTTTTTTCCCTGACTGAGCATGCGTACTGTTTTACAGCAGCTGCATGTTTATGATTAAATAAAACCACAAAAGAACAATAATATTCATAATAGGTTATGATAGTGATTTTTAGTGTGACATTGCAGATTATTCTGCAGGTTGCTGCACAGAAAAGATACTGTAGTCTTCCCTAGATCAGTTCTGGTTTGCAGTTCCTCGTCAACCAGTCACTGGAGCGTGTTAAGTATGGGTCAGAGTGCCAGAGCAGCAGGGATGAAATATAAGATGGCAATTTCCCACCAATTTTAACACTGGAGACAAAGGTTCACATCCTGTATCCTTTGTGGTTAAGTGAAGATTTTGGTAAAGTTTTGGTTACATTCAATTCCCGCACACACCTTTCACCTTTTCACCTCTATTCACCTCTCACCTTTATTAAAAAAGTGTCAATGTTTAGGTCATGAGGACATTTCTCAAGACAACCGAACCCTGTCTTGAGAAATGTCCGGATGGCCAAAACTTTTTAATAAATCAGTGCAGAGGTGATATGTGTGGCTTGCTTTCTTTGGAATTGGATCTTCAGGGGAAGTGATTCCTGCACGACAGGTGACACTAAGTAAGTGTTGGGCGTGTCTACTCTTAAACAAATGCATCTAGTATTGTGCTTCAAGTCAATGGTAAAAAAATGTCAGTCAAACTAAAACAGTGATTGTGAATGTTTTGCTGGTGTAGTATTAACATTTTGACTTTTTTCTAGATATGTTCCTTCAAAATATTTCCTGATTATGTTGATAAAAACAGAATCTGAGTGGCATTATGTTTCATTCAAAACATATTATATGCTATATACTTTTTGAAATTAATCTTATGTAAATTTAATTTTTAGGGGCCAGGGTTGAATTAAGTTAACAGGAGAGTGAGGGAGGTGTCACAGTGCTGTACGTACATGTCCACACTGTCCTGAGGGGAGTTCTAATCAGGCATAAGTGAAAACACCTGTGTGAAGGTGTTTAACAGTTCACTCATTTTAAAGGCTCGTATTTATCAGATGGACTTTTAAAAGGGAAACAATCAATCACGAAGGCCCAGTGTGACTTATTTCATTACATTCCTTGCAATGTGAATACTGCATGTGTTTGTTCTGACGCTTAAACAATACATTTCTCAGACATAATTTGTATTTGTATTGCCATGATAAACCCTCTCTCATGTATGGAATAATTATTGCATAATCACATAGTATGTGTTTATTATGGCTGAGCAGTTTGGCCAGACGACACATTTTCTCTGCCTTTGTGCTGCGATTCCAGCAGTGGGGATAATTTCCCAGCATTGAAAGGTCTCAGCCGCTCAATGAATTTAGAAGAAGCATTGTAGTTTTTCTCCATCTGTCTCCTCGTACCAACAAGTGTGTTGTGTCTGCATCTCGCCGGAATAGGCGAGCCAGGATGAGAGCAAGTGAGAAAACACTGAATGCAGAGTGTTAGAATAAAGGAAAGAAGAACAGATACCTGTCTGGAAAAAAACAGCGACCTAACGCAAAAGCACAGATCTGTCACTGCACCTGCTCTTGCAAGTTGTGTGTATATTTTTGATGTTTGTGTGTGTTTGTGCAGGATATCCACCCGAGCAAGCTGTGCACGAGGCATTAGCAATTGTGAGGGAGTATCTGGAAGAGCATCATGACAAGGTGCGTGTATATGTGTGTGCGTGAATTGCAATTTTTCCTACCATTTCCTCTAGGTATTATTCCTTTCACAGCTGTTGTTTTTGTTTTCTAGTGAGAGCGAGGAGAAGGGTGTATTGAGAAAACACACACACACACACACGCACTAGCAGCAACACGCACACACACATACATTTAAACACACACGCCTAAGTTCTAGCTCTCATGCTCATGGCCAAGTCTGCGTTTTAATTGGCTCCTTGCGGGACTAAACCCGACTAACACAAACACACACACACACACACACACACACACTTTCTCTCCGGAGGTACGGCGAGCAGAGCAAAGACAAAGTGATGGAATAGATGACTGGAGGGGAGGGACGGAGGAGGAAAAGAGGGGTGAAGGGAGATTCGAACAAAGAGTAAACTTTCCAATCAGTCGTTAACATGCTCTAAGCTCTCCTCCCCTCTTCCTCCTTTACCCCTCAGGTCTCCTCCCACTCCTCTTTTCAGTCTTTCTCCCTCTCTCTAACCACCGTGCTGAATCACCTCCCAAAGAGGGTGTTGACGATGTTATTGTTAGAGCTGGTGTCTCCTGAGTCTCTGCAGCAATACCAGTCAACTGATGCCGTCAGCCACAACAAATGAACACGAAACATGTCTCACCGTAGACGACAACAGTCAACAAGCCTTAAACATCTGAAAAGACCAGAGTGAAATCAATGAAGCTCTTATTTACATTCTGTCCAGATATAGAGTGTGTGTTTTTAGTGAAAAAAGTATTATTGTAAACTAATGAGATGGTGAGAGGGACTTTATTTGCATACATATAAAGTAAGAATGTTCACCAGAGGAAACAAAGAGTTTATTCTGTAATTGAACATAATTGAGTGTTTTGTTGGACTTGCTCTGACTTGGAGTGCTGTGATGTAAAAAATGAAATTAAAAATTGGAAACACACAGTAAGACACAAAACTGGACTCATGA